>NC_081565.1:5664205-5676151 GCF_022355385.1 Mustela nigripes
CGTGTCCCCAGCCTCCGGGGAGGTGGGAAGGGCCCAGACCCTTCCTTGCCGGGGCCCAGCCTCCCTGTGCCTGGGTTCTCAGGACCACCCCCTAGACAGAGCAGGCCCCCCAGCCCGGGCCCAGGACGTAGGAGGGGGGACAGACAGGAACAGAAAGTGCAGACCGGAGACGGATAAGAAGCTCTGCTCTCTTGTTAGTTTCTTCCTTTCCGTAGCTGCTCGTTGGTTCCAACAGCTACGCGCCAGGCTCTGTTCTACGAGCCGGGGGAACAGCGGTGACCCCCACAATGAGACGAGTCTGTCTTCAGGGTGCTCACAGCTGAATGAGAAGGGGACAAGCTGAACGTGTCCTTGCCACCCGGTCTGGGGAGGCCACTGCCCAGTTCCTGGGCATCTCCCTCGGAGAAGCCACAGAGATGCTGGCAGAAGCGGGGGGCAGGGGGATCAGGTGAAGAGAGCCTCCGAGCTGCCCCTTGCCCAGCGCTCGGACTCTCATTCAACCCGGCAGCCAGCCTGCAGGAGGCCACCGGGGCTCCGAGGAGGGATGCAGGAGCTTGGGACCTGCCAGTCCCTCTGGCCAATATTTTCACACTCATTCCGGCCACAATCTGGGTAGGCCGGCAGGTAGGGAGATTACCGCTGTCTGCCCGTTGTACAGGTAAAGTAAGGAGGCTGGGGGAAGAACTTGGTCAAGTTCCCGGAGCTCAGGAGAGGAGCTGGGCTTCGCACCCAGGCCTGGCTGCTACCTGAGCAGGAGCGTCTGACACGGCACCACAGACGAGCCCTCTCCACTCGCGTCACTGGCCCCTCTCCAGACTGGCCCCTCTCCAGTTCGACCACGGAAGACAGAGCAGAGACTGTCAGGGTGGGAAGCAGCCCCAGGGCTGGGAGGTGGAGACCGGGGGATCTGAACCCAGCTCCGCCTACCACCAAATCCAGGGCTTTCCTGGTTCCCACAGCAGCTTCTTATTTGGGGGGGGGGGGGGGGGGAGGCCACCTTCTGTCCCCAAAAGGCCAGAGCAGTGGGGGAGCCAGGGGAGGCTGGGGAGAGAGAGAGAGGGAGAGAGAGGGAGCCCACTTCCTAGCTAAAAACCCAAGCCTAAAATAAAAAAAAAGTGGAGTGCTATTTCTGCTTTGGGTTAAACATTCCTCAAAGCCACATTCCTCCCGCCCTCTTCCTTCTCCCCTGCCAGGGAATCTGGAGCACGGTGGCCTGGACGCCCCATCAGCTTCCTGGTGCCACCCTAGGAGACCAGGCGTGCCAGAGCCTGCAGCTGCCCTTCCCCCCTTCCCGGGCACCCCCAACACAGACTCACCAGTTGGGGAGCACTGCCCCCTGGGTGGCCCCATCAGGATACCCTCAAGCTAAGAAAGGGTGACACCCCATCACATAGACAGAGGGACATCAGAGAAACTGAGACCCTGAGGGGGCAGCTAAAAGCCATAGCAAGTGGGGCTGGAACCAGGACCCCAGACTCCAACCTGGAGATCCGTCCCCTCCCGGCCCACCCCATCTGATGGCAGGTCGGGAGCACAAGCACGTCCCACCCTGGTCAGCAGAGGACCAAAACAAGGCAACACAGCAACACACAGACAAACACTTTGGGAAACCCAGAGCCTTCTACAGAGGTGTTCGCAGTCCTGCCCTATTCGTGACTCCAGGTCGGGCACTGCAGAAAAAAAAAAAACTTCCCACTACACATGTCCCAACCTTCAAGACTGCTACCAGGCCTCCGGGCCCTGAGGACCCCTCTGTTACTGGGTCCCTGAGCCTTGCACTGCACCTGTGGTCTCCTGCTTTGTCCAAGAGATGTTTCTCAAGGCACCCTGGCCATACCAGGCACTGGCAGGGCAGTAAGGCTGGGGGCGCTCCAGGCGTATACTGTTGGTCTCCAAGACCTTATCCTTGGGCTGCCTCCTGCTTCTCAGCTCCAGCCTGCAGGCTCCTCAGCAGCAGGGATGGTGCCAGCCCTGGACAGTGGGACACACCGCCTCTGAGCTCCCAGGCTGGGAGGACCCTGTGAGGTTAGCACAGCGCTGGCCACCCCACGAGCATCGGAGCCTCCCCGGAATGGGCAGAGGCTGAGAAAGCCTAAGAGGCCGAGGCAGGGCAGCCCCCCGTTGCCCCCTGGACTTCTCAAGACCATCGTCCTGCTGCCTTCCTGCAGGTCTTAGTTCTACCTACACCCAGAGGAAGCCAAGGCCGAGGCTGCCCCCAAATCCCTAGCAGGAGCCAAAACATCTAGAACCACTAGGGCCACCTGTAAAGCTATGAAGCTTGGAAGGATCCTACCCACTGTCCAACCTCACTTCCAGCCCAGGAATCTGGGACGCCCGGCCAGTATGTGATATCCAGCAGCTGCTTGAGTGCCTCCATTGATGGGGTGCTCACTACCTTACTCAGCAGCTCTAAGGTTATAAGGTTCACAGAGATTGTAGGAGGCAGGCACACAGAGGGAAGAGCAAGGTTTTGGCAGACAAAGATTTGAGCCTGAGCCCCAACGTGGCCGCGGACTGTGTGGGAAGCCATGCGCACGTCTCTCAATCTGCTGGGGCCTCTTTTTTTTCACCTATAAAATGGGCACAGTCGTCGCTACTCCCAGGGTTGTGGCGAGACCAGAGGCCGGTGTATCTGTACTCAGTATTCACCGCCCAGTATACTCCCTTGGTAAGTGGGGGCTGTCACTTTTGTTCCCTCTCCCCAGCTCTCCCCCTGCCCCGGGACGGGACGGAAGGGCTCCCACAGAGGTCCGCGGTGAGGGGGGAAGGGTGGACAGCCGCAGCCCAGTCTCCTGGTCCCCGAGCAGGCAACTGCACCATCGTCTTCTGATTCAGGTCCCCGGGCCTGTCTCTGCCTCCTCCCCCCACAGCGCACCCCTCCTCCCGTCCCAGCGCCCCCGGCCCCCCAGGAGCATCTGCGTTTACAACCTGCGCAGAGCTGCCCGCACACCCAGCAGCGCGCGCGCGCACGCGCGGGCACAGACACGCCGGCTCGCCCACTCCCGACACACGCCGTGACCCCGTCACTCACGCCCGGAGCCCGCCCCCGCGAACCGGGGCTCGCACACGTGATCCGCGGCCCCCGCCCCACCACACACCCACACCAGGCACCCACGCTGGCTCACGATCGCCTGCACACCTCCGAGGCAGCTTCTCGGCACCCCCCACGCCCAAGGACCCCCGCTCGGCCCAGGATCAAACGCCAGCGGTGTCGCTCACCGGACGGGCGGCCTTGGGCCCACCCTGATCCCTCGTGAGCCTCAGTTTCTCATCTGTAAGCGAGGACCACCCACGATTCCCGGCAGGAGCTGGCGATCGGCGCGTGGAACCCTGAGCCGGGTCTGGCTGACATGAACGTGCAGCGGGGCCGGCCTCTGATCCACGGTGTTGATTGCGGATTCGCCTTCATGACGGATGAGCCACCAAATCCCCGTCTCAGTGATCCCTAACCTCACCCACAACAGCCCCAATTTGCAGATAAGGAAACCGAGGCAGGGGAAACTAAGAACTGTACCTGCAGGTGAGACAGCTCATGATCCCAAGTCAGCAGACACCAAAGCCGGCTCGCTCAGTCCCTGGAGCCCCAGTGTGGCCGCCCCCCAGACTTCTCACCAGCTGGCCATCAGAATGTCATACAGAAAGGGAAACTGAGTCGCAGGGGCACTGGGGACTCCACCGACACTGTCCAGGCTGTGAGGGTTCTGGGAATGAAGCCCACATCCCTCTGATGGCTTTGTCCTCATCCCCGATCTCAAGTGGAACCAACAGCAGCTTGATGACATGTACCTGATCGCCATTTGCCATCGCCGTGGCATCCGATCACTTCGGGACCTCACTCCAGAGCACCTGCCGCTGCTCAGGAATATCCTCCGGGAGGGCCAGGAGGCCATCCTGCAGCGCTACCAGGTGAAGGGCGACCAGCTCCGCGTGTACCTGCATTACCTGCCTTCCTACTACCATCTGCACGTGCACTTCACGGCCCTGGGCTTCGAGGCCCCCGGCACAGGCGTGGAGCGGGCTCATCTGTTAGCGAATGTGATCGAGAACCTGGAGTGTGATCCGGACTACTACCAGCGGCGCCCCCTCACCTTCGCCCTCAGGGCTGATGACCCACTGCTCGGGCTCTTGCAGGAGGCCCAGACAAGCTGAGTCCAACCCCGGGGCTGCCCGGCAAAGAGCACAGATGTGTGGGATTGGGGACGGGGGTGGGAGGGACCTGGGGAAGGGCTCGGGACTTTTAGCACCAAGTGAATTTTTTTTAAAAAAATGTATTTTGTACTGGCTTATTCCTAGGATGTGAATGAAGTATTAGTCTCCTTTGGCCCTCCCAGGCCACCTCCAAACAGGGACCTAAATCCCACCACTCAGTGAGCCAGGAGCCCAGTGCAGAAGGATCCTGCCACGGACACCTGTGCCAAATACAGAGGCCACCACGGGGTGGGGGGGTGGCCAAGGACCCCTGTCCCCTGACACCAAGAGCTAAGCAGCCTCTTTCTTATGGGAGTCTTTACTGAGCACTTACTACTCGCCTGTCTGCCTGTTGGGAAAAGCACTGTGGTCCATCCCCACCTCGCACACAGGACACCCAGGACTCAGAGGCGTAAGGGGCTGGGCAGAGTTGCAGCCCGAAGACAGCAAGCTATCCCACAAGCTCTCAACACTCTGCAGTCCTGCCCTCGGCTGGGAATCTGACCCCAATTTCAAGTTACCTGGAAACTTGGCACATTAATTTATGACGTTCTCTGCCCTGGTAAACAGACCACACCCCGGACATGCGGAGTGTTACATCCAGTAAGAAGGATGCTCTTTTTAATTGATACTGGTTTTTTCCTTGCCTGAGAGGAAGAGATATTTAGGACAAGATGAACCAAATCAGAAAACAGCAAGACACCCTTGTCTCAACCCCAACAACCAACTATCATGGCACAGTGGGGGACACCCCAACATTTAGAGGCAGTACTCCTGGGTTTCTGCCTGCTATCTGCCTTATAACCTTGGGAGGAACACTTCGTCTCTCTAGTACTTGGTTCTTCCATTTGTAAAATAAAGGCACCTCCTCTAGCTCAAAGGTCCTAGGATCCTATTTAATAGTAATCAAAGGAATGAACACTGAAAGAGTAGGGTCGCCTCGGTGGCTCAGTGGGTTAAAGCCTCTGCCTTTGGCTTAGGTCATGATCCCAGAGTTCTGGGATCGAGCCCCGCATCAGGGACTCTGCTCAGCAGGGAGCCTGCTTCCTTTCCTCTCTTTCTGCCTGCCTCTCTGACTAATTGTGATCTCTATCTGTCAAATAAATAAAATCTTTTAAAAAAAAAGGAAACAAAGAGTGAGCTACTCTTTTCTTCCCCACAAAATCAGCAGTGATCAAGAAAAGCAGTAAGACTCAGTGCTGGCAAGATTGCAGGGAAACAGGCACCCTCTCATCCACATTTGCTAAGAACGGAAATGGGAACATACTTTTTGGAAAGCGATTTAACAAATTTTCTATCAAAAGCCTTTTAAGACATCCCCAGGCTTTAACTCTGCAGTTTCATTTTGGGGAATTTTTTTTTTTTTTTTTTTTTTTAACAGAAGCACAGCGAGAGAGGGAACACAATCAGGGGGAGTGGGAGACAGAGAAGCAGGCTTCCTGCTGAGCAGGGAGCCCAATGCGGGGCTGGATCCCAGGACCCTGGGATTAGGACCTGAGCCAAAGGCAGACACTTAATGACTGAACCACCCCGGTGCCCCTTAGGGAATGTATCTTCAAGAAGAGCTACATGCAAAAATTTATTGCAAAGATGTTCCTACAAAGATTGAGTAGAAAAATGTTTGTCACAGCACTATTGATATTGGCAAAAAGAAGGAGGAGGAGGAGAAGGAAGAGGGAAGGAAGGAAGGAACCTAACTGTCCAATGACAGGGGATCAAATAAAACACTGCATTCATGTGATGCACCATTAAAAAAATCACGCTTTTTATTTTTTTAATCATGCTTTAAACTTTTTTCTTTCCTTCTTTCTTTCTTTCTTCTTTTTTTTTTTTTTAAAGTAGAATCCATGCCTGACATGGAGCCCAACCGAGGGCTCCAACGCACGACCCTGGGATCAAGACCTGAGCTGAGATGGAGAGTCGGACGCTTAACCGACTGAGCCCCCCAGGCACCCCTTAAAAGTCACGTTTTGAAAGAATAGTTCAGGATGTGAGCAAACATTCACAATTGTCAGGTTTAAAAAAGAAAGTAAGAAGTATAAAATCCCAAATGTATAAGGTAATGAAGCCTACATAATGAGTTCCCCAGGATCTTCTTGCTAAACATACGCAGAATCTGTGGTCCTGCCCACGGACACCCAGTTCCTCACCCTGACCTCCCCCGGCCCTCCTGAGCACCCTCTCCTCCGATCCATTCTTGGACTGCAGATAAGAACACTCTCCACACCCACATCTAACTTTCTCCTTCCACGGCCCCCCGCCCAACTCAGAAAATGGGCAGATCCCTTCCATGGCCTTCAGGGCCCTGGGTGCAGAGCGCTGTGAGCCGGGCCCAGCTCCAGCTGCACTGCCCCACGCCCCACGATCTGCCCAGAGGGGCGGAGGTCTGGCCTTGGGAGGAGAGGGAGCTGGGTGGCCAGAAAATGGGCTTTCCCCTCATACGGCCAGCATCTCCGGGGTGAGGCAGTATAATGCTGGAGACGGAAGGAGACAGAACAGGTGTGAGGAGAAGGCAATGCTCTGTGACTCCCCCCAAGTTCCTGCCCCACCTCTGGCCTCTCTGCGTCTCTTAGCACAAAAGGGCAGGCTGCAGACCCACTCGGCTCTCCCCGCTCTAGGAGACAGAGGATCCTAGGAGCAAAGCCACCAGAAGTCTAAAGGGTCGCCTCCCATCCAGAACCAGGAACCGTACTAAACCCTTCACATACTCCCAAAGCCAACTCTGGGGGTCTGGGCTGCCCGTCTTCCACAGGAGGGAAGTAAAGATCTGTGACAAGGGCTTTGCCCAAGGAAAGAGCCAGAACGCCAGCCCATCTGGCCCCGGAAGCCGACTATCCTCCCTGAGATCCTGCTGCCAAACCACCCCTCTTCCCTTTCTGGCCCAGAGTTGGGACCTTCAAGCATCCTCCCACTTGGACCCCCAGAGTCACCTGGGAAGCTGCTGTCGATGAATGAGCCGGTGCTCAGAGAGGGTAAGTGACTTGCCCAAGGTCACAGAGCCTGACTGAGGACCCAGCCCCCTTCTCCAGGATACTGAGTTCTTTCCTAAGAGCAGACGTGGATGTTTCCTGCCCAGATGCACCCACCCCTCCCACCGCCCGCAGCGTAACGCCCTAACCTCAGTTCCTCTTGCTGCTTTCTCTTACCTCCAGTGGAGAGAGGGAGCGGGCCTCCCTGGTCTCACCCCCTTGTGCCCAGGATACAGAGAATTACAAAAACCGCCTTCCTCCCTCTGGGCCTTCCCTCTCCTGGGTGGCTTATTCCTTGCCTGGCTGTGGGGCCCTTCACAGCCTGACTCATTTGTCCCCAGATGGGTACCAGCTACAGCTTCCCCCCGCGGCCATGTCTTGCCCCCTTTGGCTAAGCAGCCCCGCGGGGAGGGGAGTGATCATCGGAGAATATTCCTTCTCTTACAGGAAGGGACCCTCGTGTGACCATCCCAAGCCAGAGAGTCACAAGAGCCCAACGGGCGACACTCAGCATCTCTTAACCCCAGACTCCTGAAGGCAAACGGGGGGTCCCCTTCTCAGCTCTGCGAGGGCAGAAGCATTAGGGGCCGGCTGCCTGGACCTCCCCTCTGGCTGTGTCTCCCCTCCACAAGCTGCTGCATGCCGGGCACCCTCCTGGGCATCAGGAATAAGGCTGCAGAGATTCAAGGTTGGCAAGCAAGGTCAAGGCAGAGCCTGGGCTGACCAAGAGCGACAAGAAGCAGGCGACCTCCTCCGAGTCCTGGACGGAGGGGGTCCCTGAAGAGTGCCAGGAGCCCCAGGGGGAGAGGCTAAGGAAGGGAGGTAGGGTGGTGGTATCTGCTTGTTGGGGCTGCCTGGCTGGAGCCCAGAGGCCTGAAAACCAACGCAGCTCAGACCGCAGCAGACGGCTTAAGCTTGGTTTCTGGGACCATCTGGCTGGTTTCCCTCTGGAGGCAAGAGTTACATGCCTCCCCTTCCCTTTTCAGGGTCTGCGCCCAACCCCGAGTGAGCCTTTGATGACTGGCGGGTGAGGGCAGACCAGGTAAAACAAGAACCTGCTAGGATTCAGGCACACCAAGTTTCCCACTTTTCTCTGCCTCCTGTGGGCCAGGCATAAAGTCCGGGGCTGTGGGAAGATTCCTGTGCAGAGAGACGAGCTTTGATGGCAAGATGTGTTTACAATCAATTCAAGATGAAGCTGAGTCGTGTCGTCAAAGTGACACGAGTGACAACTGTTCACATGCACCCTTACGTCCTTGACAAGTGTTTGTCGCGCCTCAAGGAGGACCCTTTGCGAAAGGCTACATATTGGGCTATAAGGAAATTGCCCTGGGAGCCAAGTACCGCGAGCATACCCATTTCGCAGATGACGAAACCGAGGGTCACCTCGGGGAGGGGCTGGCCTGTCCCACAGCCTGGGCACACAGGGTTGAGAACAGCTTCACCAACAAGCTGGAAGACACCGGACCAGGCGTCTGAGAAACTGCACTGCCGGCCACAGGGACTCCTGTTCTCCGAGTAATGGCTGGACAGGGCCGCCCCCCCTCCCCCGCAGTCTCGAAGCCCCTGCTGCTCCTGGATGTGAGCTGTGCCAGGAAGGGTGAGGATGGTATGATGGGACACGACGATTTACAAAATCTTATCTGCAGAGGAGGAAAAAACATCTCCTCTGCAGTGTTCAGCCTGAAAGACGGGAGGTTTTCGCTAGGCTTCGACCAGATGTGTCTGAGACCTTCTCCTGCGCCCCCACGCACGCACGCACAGACGCAAACACATACCACCGGGACAGTCTTTCCCACGGAGCTGGAGAGGGGCGGCAGCCAGCAATGACCCAGGTGAACATCTGGACTCCCCTCTGGGCGCTGCCGCCAGCTGTGCTCTCCCGAGGTGGCCTAGCACCCCAGGAAACCAGTGTGGGTCTTTGGATGGGGCTCCTGGGAACCAGGATCTGCGCGACAAACACCTGCCAAGGACGCAAGGCCCTGGACTCAGCCCAGACCTGAGGCCTGAGGCCTGAGAAATCTGAGCGCAAAGCCAGCCATGCACTTGAAACTTAACAAGCTCTCCCAGAGACGCCGACGGCCCCTGCTGAGTGCGCCTCTCTTCACACAGAACCCCCAGAACACAGAGCAGATGGCCCCAGGCCCCATCAGAAGGAAGCCCATCCGGGGGCCTTAGGACAAGCTGGAGGCATTCTCTACTTTTCCTGCCGGGAGTCTTTCCATCAGCAAATATTTGTGGACCTACTAAGTACCAACAGAGCCAAGCAGCAGCAAGGGAGACAGACGGGAAGCCGATGAATCCCCCTGCCGCCTCCCCCAGCCCATACCTAATAAGGTTCTATGGAGGAAAGTACTCAGCTAACTCTCTGATCAAAACTGTTCCAGGTCTCCAAAGGCCTTTAAAAATAGCCCAGGCTGGCTCAGCACCGCCAGACCCCTTCCTACCAAAGCCCTGTTGACTCACCTTCTCCCAAGGCTGACAGATGTGCCGGGGGCGGGGGGGGGGGGAGCAAAAATGACCGCCCCCCACCCCTTCCCATTTAGAATCAGAGAGGGACCCACAGAAGAAAAGCCTCTCCTAACTTCTCCACCTGAGTTCCGAGCTCTTTCAAGGGGCATAACTTTGGAGACAGACCAGAGTTTGAGTCCCAACACTCGCCTGGTGACTGGCTGTGGATCTCGGGCACACGACTTCACCTCTGAGTGTTAGTTTCCTTATCTGCAAATGCAGTTGGTAGCAGTGCCCACCATGTGTAAGGTGAGTCTATGAGCTGATGATGCAGAGCTTGGCAAGGGACATGCTCAGGAAGCGGGCAACCTGGCTTCATGCGTGGGGACACCCTGTGCAACCCAAGCCCACCCCTCCTGTCAAAGCCCGTGGTGCCCTCTGCCTCCCTGGGCCCAGGAGCCTGGGAAGTCCCTCCTGCAGCCAGCCTGCGAACGGACAGCCACGGCCCACATCTGGACAGAGCCCGAGGGAACACCCAGCTAATCTCACAGAACGGCAGCCAAACGGGGCCACCTCCTGCCTCCCCCACCTTGTCCTCCTCCCCCACCTCCCAGGAAAGAGGGTAAGAGCAGGAAGGACAGAGTCCCAGTCCTTGGAGCTTCTGCGCTTGAGGGAGCAGCTACAGGGATGTGAGCTCCTCGCTGGAGAATGCCACTGGAGAAGGACCAGTACCTCCTAGCAGATTAGCGCCCACTCAGGAAAGCCCCCTTTGTTCTAAGCACATGGGGGCGAGGGGCAGGGTGCCGAAGCGTGGGCTTGGCCAGACCTGCAAACGTGCCCAGAAGACCGATGGGGGGGGAGGGGGGACAGAGGTTGTGCAATGCACCACCAGAAGCTGCCTCCCAGGCTTCCATCCACGCAGGAGGCTGGCAGTCCATCTCCTTCCTGGGGGAAGAGTGCAGAGGGGCTGGGCCCCTGTGGCTGCCAGGTATGGGGCCTGAACTCCAACCCACACCCAGGGCGGGTGCCCCCGTCCAAGTCAGACACTCAGGGAGGAGCCCTTCCAAACCATGCAGCTGTCCTCCTCCCGGTCCCCCCGCAAAATAAGAGCATGTGGTCAGGAGCTGGTGCTGTGAACTCCTGGCAAGCTGGGGTGTCCCCCTAAGAAGGTGCAGGGAAGGGAGAAGTCCTTCATAGAGAAACCAGAGATGCTAGGGTACAGGACAGTTGTGAAGTTGGGCCAAGTGGAAAGACACACTTGGCCAGCTCTGGAGAAGTCCTAAATGCCCAGACCCTCCTCTTAGGGGGTCCCCCCGATGGTGATCTGTTGAGATGGCCCAGATTACCCCCCACTCCCCCCCACCCCACCCCCATCAACGCATTTTCCAGTGTGGCAGATAGAGCTCGAAAAGGGGAGGTGAGATCAGAGCCACGGGAGAATCCGCCCTGTAAATCTGCAGCCCACAGGGCGCCCAGGACCCCGCGCCGCCGCCGCCTCGAGCTCTCTGGCAAATCTCGCCCCCCTCCCACCCCAACGCACACAATCCGGGCCAGGGAGGGGGCGACAGGCCAACCTCGCAGCAGCAGCAGCAGCGGCAACAGCAGCGGCATCGTGATGCATGAATCACCCACCCCGCTGCGCTCGTGCCAGTCTGCTCCGCACAGCCCCAGCCACCGCGCCACCCGGAGCCCCCTCCCCGACCACCGCCCCTCGCCCCGGCACACCCCGGCTCTTTCGGACAGCTCTGCAGAGAAGGGGCCCGCGGGGGTGGGGGTAGGGGGCTGGGGCCGGTCCTCCCGGCCCGGGGGTGGCCCCGCGCCCGCCGACAGGCGGCACCCGTCCCGGGCGTGGGGGTGGGGAGGGGTGCCCTAGAACAATAGGGCCAGGTGTGGGGCCGGGGGCGCGGCCGGGGGGCCGCGGAGGGGCCGGCGCGGAGGCTGGGCGGGGACTGGCCGAGGGAGGGGTGCGGCGGGCGCGCCCCGAGGAGGGATGCGGGGGCCGGGGGGGGGGGGGGGGGGGGGGGGGGGGGGGGGGGGGGGGGGGGGGGCCCGGGCGTGGGGGAGGGGCGCGAGGGGGCGGAGGCAGCGCCGCGGAGCGCGGGGCTGGGGTCCCGGCGCGCGCACTCACAGTAGGTCTTCCTGGTCAGCTCCTCCACAACTTCGGGCTTCAACTTGCTGTTGGATTTCCCCATCCTCGGCGGCCACGGCCCCCCGCCCCCGGCCGGACCCCGTCGGGGCGCCCAGCGGGAGCGGCTCGGCAGGCGCGGGGCCGGGGCGGGCGGCGGGCGGGGCGCGCGGAGGGCCGGCGGGCCGGAGCCGAGCCGGAGCCGGAGCCGGG
>NC_081565.1:5676551-5755351 GCF_022355385.1 Mustela nigripes
GCTCGCAGGCCGGGGCCGTCCGGCCGCCGCCCTCTCCGGGCGCCGCGGCGCGGAGCTGCGCTGGGCTGGGCGCCGACGCGGCCGCGGGGTGGCCGCGGTCGTCCCTGGTTACTGGGCTCCGCGGCACATGCTCGCTGCTGCGCTCCCTCTCGCCGCCGCCCCTGCGCTCCCCGCCTCCCGCCTCCCGCCTCCCGCTCGCACCGGCGCGCCAGGGGTGGACCCGGAGCCGCCACTCAGCGCCCGGCGCCACCTCCCGCCCCGCACCCGCCCGGCCGGGCCTGCGCCCCGCCGCACGGCAGCCCCGCGGGCACCGAGCCGGCCGGCGGAGGAGCGCCCCCGGCCTCGCCCGGGCCCGCGGCGGGAGGGGGCGGTCACCCTCCCCCACCCCCGCCCGGCCCCCCGCGGCTCCGCCGGGCGGGGGAGGGCCCGGAAGATCTGACGTGAATGGGGCCAAGTCTCTGCGCGGCGAGACTCATTCATTCGACGCGGATTTGTGGGGCGCCGGGGACCCGCGGGTGAATGGGACAGGCGCGGCCCCGGGGCGGGGGGGTAGGGGGATCACTGCGCGGCAGGATGTCACATGTCTGCTGGGGGATACCTACCGCGGCGTGGGGGGAAGGTGACCTCCAAGCCCGGGGAGGGAGGGGGGGTGGTTGGAACCATGTTCCGGGCCACGAAAACGTGCAGGAGCAGAGGCCCGAACCCGAGGGAGAACTCCTCTCAGAGCACAGGGCCGCAGGCGCGGGCTGGGTATGATCTGAAACCCAAGAGAAGGGCCAGGGCCAGTGGGGACCGGCCTGCCCCTGTCCCCAAGGAGCTGGGCCTCTGGGCTTTAAGTACAGGGGTGACCGGGGTAGATCGGTTTTCTCTGCTTCTCTGGTCTCCATGCGGGAGCCGGGGTGTCCCTTCCTGTGGAGGGGCCCTCGGGGCCGGGGTCCACCTGGATGAACAGAGGCAAGAGAGCATCCGCATGGCCTCCCCCGGCCGTCAGCATCTACAATGTCCTTATGCTGGGACCTCTCTTGTCCCGAAAAGCTTTAGCTTTTTCTCCTTCGCAGCCACCACAGACTAAAGGTCTGTTTTGTTGTTTGTGTTTATTTCTCATGTGTCCCCTCCCCTGGAGGGTGAACCCCCTGAGGGCCGCGTTCTTGTCTTACTTGTAGTTGTATCTCTAACACCTAGAAGGCACCTGACTTGCAATGGTCACTCAGCAAACCTCACTGATGAGAAGGAGGGGGCTGGGGCCTCGGGGTGGACGGAGCCCAGGAGGAAGAGGCAAGAATGGGGTGGTGGGCAGGGTTTCTTTTTCTCCCCACGTTAGCACAGTCTTCAGACTTCAAAGGGCCTGGGGTACCCAGAGGAACCAGGAGGGCCTCTCAACCCCCAGATACCGCCCTCCTGCCTCCAAACATGGCCCATTCCCGATTCCCCTCCCTACACAGCCCAGCCTGGGGGGAGCCCCAGGCCCTAGGAAGCCTTCGGATAAACATATCCGTGCCAGCCATTCGTCAGGGAATATAGTGGGGAATGATCTGGAGAAGGGTGAGCACTGCCCCGGCCCTGCCCCAGAGCCCAGCAGCCCTTATGTGGCCTTATAGGGGCACAGCAAGGTGGGGCTTGGAAAGCCAGGGAGAGGTTGGAGGTAAGTCAGACTCCGCATCTGTTGGTGTTTAACTGGATCTCTTGGCTGCAGCTCCCAGCCCTGATTCTCGGCAGAAATGGACAGAATCAGGACCCACAGGAGGGTGCTGGTGGCCCGGTCTGGCGACATAGGCGAGGACACGGAGAGAAGTGGTTAGACGCTGTTAGAATGGGTGTCCATCACTCGGGTGGGGAGTGGACGGGTGTGCATGCGGCAAGAGCAGGAGTCCAGCGCTGGTCGTCGGAAGTATGAAACCGTGTTGGACGAAGTGCCCAGGAAACGGGATTCGGACGCCTGGAGTTTAGGGTCACAGAGGCTGCAGGGATCCCCTGGGGAGTCCTCCTCGTAGAGACGGAATGGAAAGCCACATGGCAGGATAAGGTCACTAAGGAGGGGGAGGGTAGACAGGGAGAGCATGAACCACTGAACCCTCAGGAGCAGCTCCCCGACGGTTATAAACCAGAGTGTATAAAGTACTTGGATGAATTACATACACCTGCGAAGAGCAGCGGAAGGTTCTCCCTGCAGGGCTTCCATCCTGTTACCAGTGTCGGTGGGATTACAAGTCCCTTTACTTTCCGGCTTCATTTGCCTTTTTCCTTGCATTAAAAAAGAATGGGATGTGATTCACATAACGTGAAATCTACCGTCCCAGATGTGCAGTTCCGTGGTTTCAGGATATTGGCTAGGTTGTGCCACCGTCATCACTACCGATTCCACAAATTCACCTGTATTTTATACAGACTGTTTTCTGCCACGAACCCGTTGCTTTTGAATACGACAACCACTCAATCAAGTCATCTCGCTCACCTGCGGTAGCCCAGGGAAGGTGCCTTCCTGAATCACCTGCCCGAGCGTAGCGATGACCCAGATGCCCAGGCCCCATCCAGAAGGGGCAGATCTGAATGAGGTGGGGGCGTTGCCTGGGAATCGGCATCTTAGCCCAGCCTCTGGTCCTTCCTCTGCCTTTCAGCGGAGAGTCCCTTGTCTTATATCATAAGCTCGCCTGGGAGAGTGACCCCAGAAGCTTGCTCAGTAGTTCTTCCAGAAAGCCTTTAGGGAACAAAAAGGATGGACCTGTGGTAGGCAGAGTCTGGGTTAAATACTCCCTATGCCCCTGCATCTTGGGCGTCAGTACCTCCCCCGCTAGATCAGCAGCTCTGGCCCAGTCTCAGAATTCCAGTTCTTCTCTGCGCATATCCAGTGTGCTACGGGGTCTGGTCATTCGGGTGTCCCTTAAACTCATCAGGCTGGAAACATCATTTATCATGCCCCCCAAGAATCTTCTCTCCTTGGGCAAATGGCTTCTCCTATACTCTGGCTCCAGCCAAAAATCTGAAACATCTCAGAGGCCCCTGCTCTCCCCAGAGACCCCACCCTGTCCATCCATCAGCCTGAGCAGGTGATTCCAGCCACCGCCCTCTCCCAAAGCCATTTTCTCTCCTGACTCCCCTCCAGCTCCCTCTCGTGGGGCTTCCTCCTCCAGGACTGGTCTCTCTTCCCCTCCCATGATAGTGCCCTCCTACACCTGCCAGAGCCCTCCTACACCTGCCGTGCCCCGTGCAGGGACCCCTCCCACACCAAGGCCACTGAACACGTGCAGTGTGGCCAGGCCAAAGTAGGTGCTGAAGTTTTGCCCAAAACAAAAGAACGAAAAAATACCTTGTTGATATTTTTAAAAGTTGAATGCCATATTGAACTGGTAATGTTTGGGATAGAAAGTTTCCATATCTTAACTTTTAAGTGTCTACTAGAAACTTGAAAATTGCACCTGCGGCTCACGTGGTCTTTCTGTGGGGCAGCACATCAATATCACCTCCTCGGAACTCCCTTGGCTCGCTCAGGTGAGCTCAGGTCCCCCTGGGGTGCAGCTTCCCATAGGCACCTGGTCCATGGTTTGTGACACTTTATATGATAAGGAGGCGTATCTAGGGAAGTCCCTTCCTTTCCAGGGGCCTGGGAGGAATCAGGGGACAAATGAAGGATGCCCAGGGCAGAGTCAGCTGCTGGGGGCAGAGCGCGCTGAAATTTGGCCCAGCGGAGGGGAGCACAAGGGAAGAGGAGGGATCCCACTGAGCCCCCATCAGGGAGTGTGACACACACACACACACACACACCCAGTCCTGGTCAGTCCTGTCCCTCATGCACCAGATGGCTTTTGGTAGATCACATCTCATAAACGAATCTGATCTTCTCATGGCGGGAGGGCAGATTTGCAAGGATCAAAAATGCTTTCCATGAGCACAGGACAAAGTGAGTATCTTTAACCTATTAAGAACTTTCTAAGTCAATAAGAAAAAGATTAGCTCTCTCTCTCTCTCTCTCTTTTTTAAGATTTTATTTATTTATTTATTTGAGAGAGAGGGATGGAGAATGAATGAGGGAGGAGGAGAGGGAGAGGGAAAAGCCGACTCCCCGCTGAGTAGGGAGCCCCATCTGAGAGCTCATCTGGGAGCTCATTTTCGAGACTTGATCCAGGGACTCCGGGATCATGACCTGAGCCCAAGGCGACGCTTAACCAACGGAGCCATCAGGTGCCCCAAAGATGAGTTCTCAATAGAAGGTTGGGGAAGGAACCCAAGCAAGTGACACAAGAGTAAATGCAAGTGACCAGTCCCCAGGAAAGCTGTCCCTTACAAGCCATCAAAGAAGACAAATTGGCAAAAAGAAAAAAAGGGAATAATCCTACCCAGTGTTGGCATAGGAGCAAGGAAATGGTCATCCGGACACTGCCAAGCAGGGTGCAAGTGGGTACATCCTTTCTAAAGAACACTTTGGCAATAAATACCCGTATTCCCGACTCAGCAGTTCCACTTCTAGGAAATTATCCTAAGCCAACGGTTAGAGATCTATACAAATGTTAAGCCTCAAAGATGTTACTGCAGCAACATTTAAAATAATGACAATAAAAAACGGAAGTGGTCTGTATATCCCAAACGAGCGATTCGCCTGTTGTACTGTTGGGATCCTGTAAGACATTAAATTATAACGTAGCTGGAAACCTATTCACAAGGTATAAATCTGTTTGCAGCGCAAAACACACAGAAAAGTTTCAACAAACCCTATAAGAGGATCCCAACTGGGGGGCGGGGAAGAACCTATGCACATAACTGGGTATTTTCATTGAGTCATTTTTTTATCACATCTTTCTCCAAATTATTTTTTTTAAGATTTTATTTGTTTATTTGAGAGAGAGTGGAAGTGAGAGAGATCACAGGGCGGGGTGGGGAAGCAGGCTCCCTCCTGAGCAGAGAGGCCGATGCGGGGCTCGATTCCAGGACCCTGAGATCATGACCCGAACCAAAGGCAGAAGATTAAATGACTGAGCCACCCAGGCGCCTATATTTTTCCCCAAACTAAAAAAATATTGCCAAATGTACGTAAGTCTGTGCCTCCTGAAGAAAAACCAGTTTCTGATTTATACATCCATGGGAAGAAGCATTCCCCTCTACGACGCTTGTTGGGAGTAGGCTTTACTGTGAACCACTCTGTCCACAAAGTCGAGTTGTATATGAGCATCGTAAAAGCTCTGAGAAGTCCTGCAGTGAAGGAATCTATTTTATTTAAGTAAGCATTTTCCACTCTTACTTGGCTGGTACCATTTTTTTTTTTTTTCTTAACTCCCATTAGCATTTAAAGAACTGGAATCCTATAGAATGAAGAAGCTTGAGGAACCCCCTGTTTTATCAGTCCGACCCCCCTGGGAGAAGTGATGGGGAGAGCATTCCCTCAAGGTAAGTGGGACAACACTGAACCCTGATGAGGGTTAAGCAGATGCAAGGGCCGGCCTGGGCAGCATGTCTCCCTGTGTTCTCTCAGAGAGAATCCTCTGGTCGTTCCCACTCATCTTGCCCATCTGAGTGACTACTCTCTCAGGGCAAATGGTGTGTGGAGAGGACCAGGAGCTGGTCGTCCACTCATGTCAGAGCTGCCCACCATGGCATGTCCTCCCTGGGCCCTCTGGCCAGCCCTGTGTTTTGGGAACCCGTGGACGTGGCCAGTCACTTCCTCCCTGCCGAGGGAAGCCCACGGGACGCTGGTTAACACAGCCCCAAAGTCACCTGCATTTACTGGTTGCGTTTTCAAATCTGGTAAATGAGTGCGTAAAGATGCCACCTCCCCACAAGGTCGTTATAAGAATCAAGTGAGGTGGGCACCTGGGTGGCTCAGTGGGTTAAGCCTCTGCCTTCAGCTCAGGTCATGATCTCAGGGCCCTGGGATCAAGCCCCGCATCGAGCTCTTAGCTCATCAGGGAGCCTGCTTCCTCCCCCCCCCCCCCCCCCCTTCCTGCCTCTCTGCCTGCTTGTGATCTGTCAAATAAATTAATAAAATCTTAAAAAAAAAAAAAAGAATCAAGCGAGGTGATCATGTAGAATACTTCATGCCACTCGGTATAGATTGGCTACTGTTATTGATGAATAATAACATTGTATTTTAATAATAGTAAAGTTGTTATTGACAAAGGAAAAGGCAATCATTTAATGAAGCCATCTGTGGGAAGGGCCCTAAACCGACAGTCTGAGTGCCGGTCCTCCCTGTGGGATCCGGGGTCAGGCACGGAGTCTTTCTGAGTCTCAAATTCCTCATTTCTAAGTGGGAACTACAGTGTCCTGAGGGGCACCTGCTGCCTTGTGGGGCCATCTGTGGGCTTGAAGCAGGTTCCTTGGGTCACAGGAGCATGGAACAGCTGAGCGAGCACCTTTGTGAATGAGAAACAGGCGCAAAGCCCAGCTGGCTTCTCTCCTTGGTTCTCTCTGGTGCCCTGGAACTGAGAAGGGGTTCCCTTCCCTCCTGGGGTGCCTGGCCATCCTGCCACGGACAGGCAGACTGTTGGGGTCCACTCAGCTTTGCTGGCGAGCTTGGGGACAGGTGCCTTCTCTGAACCTCACCTTCCAAGCATTGAAGCCTTCAGGGAGGGTCTCGAGTGAGGCCCTTCCCACACGCCTCCCGATGTCCCAGCATGGAGCCATATATGAGAAGGACAGGAGACAAGCCTTAGGGCCCCTGAGAGACGCCCCTGGAAGGGAACCTCCCGGCTTTGGGGTTTCCTGCAACAGGGACCAAAGCTGCTCATGGCAGCAGAGCTGTCAATGTGTGTAGGTACAGGAGTGCTCAGGGCCCTGGGGAGCAGCCGGAGAGGTTGAGGAGCAGAACCAGGACCCATGAATCTCCAGGATATGGGATCTGCAGGCAACGCCGAGGAAACGGGGGGTCCAGGCGGCCGGCAGCTCCCACCACGTCCTCCCACTCTGTAGTTCCGTGTTCAGAATTCAGTCCTGCGAGAGATGTGGGCGGTGTTGGGGTCTTGGGACCACACTGGACGTGCGGTGGGAAACTCCTCCAGTGGGAGAAGGGCAGTCTCCCCCCACCAAGGTAAACTGAGCACTTTTCCTAAAAGAATGGGGAGTGAATGTTGGGGTCGGGGGCAGATCCAGTAAATGCCCAGACAGCTGGTCTGCAGACAGCTTCCCGGAGGTCTCCTGCCCTCCAGCACCTGCCTGCCAGCCTGACCGGTGAGTCACAAACCCCCAATTCTGGGAGAGAGGATCTGATCGGCCCAGGTGAGTCAGGTCCAATCAGCCCCGGCCAACCAGGGTCAGGTCACATAGTTTATGGCTCCAGAGGCCTGCCCTCAGGAAAGGGGAGCTGGACTGACCCCCTAAATATCACCGGCCACAGAATTCGAGAATCTTCAAAGCTGGGAGCCACAACTTTGAAGACCACTCAGCCCAGTGTGCCCATTTTACAGATGGGAGAGCGGAGGATGCTGTGTCCTGTGGCTTCTGCCAGGTGGGGGTAGAGCTCCCAAGAGCCAGCGGGCTCCCCCAGGGTCCAGCTCATGCACACGCTCAGAGCAGGGGTGGGGCGGAGGAGCAGCTTTTCTGGAGGTTCCAGGCCAGGAGTCCCTGAATGCCCTCGTGCCAGGGAGCTACCCACCACCTGGCCTGTCCCTGGCTCATCAGCGAGATGCCTGTTGGTTTCTGAGCCCCTGATGGCCTCTGCGATCCGGCCCAGCTCTCCCAGGGCCCTGGGTCCCCTACGTCAGTGATCTCTGAGCCACGCATGGGCCCAAGGAAGGTCGAACCACATGCATCTCGTTGCTGCTGCCTGCCCAGAGCCCAGCCTGGAGAGGAAGCTCAGACCACACTGGTGAGTGGCGGGGCTGTGCCTCCTTATCCCCTCTTCTCCTCCTTGGCCATGACCTTAAGTCCATCCATCTCCTTGAGGTCAACCACATACAGAATCCAATAATGCTCCCAGTCCTGTCCTGTCCTGGGTTCCAGGCCCACTCACTTCTGGCGCAGACCTACCGTTGTTCTCACCTTCTAAACCTCAGTTTCCCTACCTGTACACTGAGGGGCTACAAGGTGCCTTCCATCTGGGGTGCTGTGTGCTTCGAGAGTTCTGAGTTGGGGTCTAGTCTCGAAGGGGCAGAACTGACCAGGATAGAAGCAGGACATCTTCCTTCACTTGCAGTCCTTCTTGCAAGGACTTGGTAACAGGCAGGTCCCAGGGTAACAACTGCAGCCCCCCGCCCTTCACCGTGCCCTTGCAGGGTGCCTAGCAACGCACCAAGTGCTTCCCATGCATGGGCCCCTGAGCCTTTGCAGGATCCTGCGAATTAGGCAGCAAGGCCCAGAGAGGTTGAGCCACTGAGCCTGGGCACACAGCTGCGGACGAGCCGTAGGGATTCAAGTGAGGTCTGCCTGACTCCCCAGCCTGGGGGCTCACTCTGTGGCACACAGACATCCTGGCACCCGGGTATGAAGAGATGTGTGCTCAGCAGAGACCTGCTTGGTTGCACAGTCCACCGACACTGGCAGGACACAGGGCCACAGGATTCAGGGATACCAAGTACTCACTGTTGTGTGAGTGAGGTCCCCATAACCCCTACCTCCAAACGGCTCTGGGGGAGCTTGGGGTGGGCACTGGTCCTGCTCACCTCCCGATGTTTTGCAGACAGAGACCGACAGCCCCCTTCCTGGGGTCCAGCAAACAGTGGACAGCCATCATTTGTGGTGGATCTTTAAAGCCTTTGTTTTCAGTGGCCTTGGGGTGTCATTATCATACGGCCATGCTGAGCACCCCACTTCCCCAGCCCAGGAAAATCCATGCCAGCGCAGGACTCCTTCCCTCCACCTCCCCAAGACCAGCGCACTGCTGGAGCTCAGACTGAGGCTTCATGTGGTTTCTGGGCATGTTGTAAATTAGGATGTAGGGAAAGTTCCACTGGTAGGTGGGGACACAGGGCTGAGTTTGGAGGGGAAGTTCCAGAAGCGTCTTTCCTGGGCTCGGCCCCCATCTCCCTGGGGCTTCCTGCCCCAGCCCCTCCTGCTTCTTGCAGTTCTCATTGAAGCTTCCTGGCTTGAAGGAAACCCGTCAATGCTGAGCTGACTGCAGGCCCCCCCCCCCGGCCCCCCGGG
Source organism: Mustela nigripes (assembly GCF_022355385.1). Classification (NCBI taxonomy): domain Eukaryota; kingdom Metazoa; phylum Chordata; class Mammalia; order Carnivora; family Mustelidae; genus Mustela; species Mustela nigripes. The sequence goes on from NC_081565.1 coordinate 5,685,618, forward strand.
CGAGCCTCCGTGGAGAGCAGGTGCAACTTGGGGTCCTTCTACATGGGCTGATGGCTTGGCTGTAGCCAAGCCGCAAACACCCCCTTTCTTGGTTGTCTCCACCTTGTCTCTGAAGACAGGGTTTGACCCTGAGCCTGGAAGGCTGTGGGAGCCAGCACGGGCCATGGGGGCGGGGGGGGATGGGCAACCCTGCCGGAACGAGGCCCCTTACTGCCCGAGTGGCCCTGGATTCTCCCGTTTTGCTGCTCATCCACGTTTCCCAGCAAGCCCCTCTGGAGAAGTAAATAGAGCCTTGTTAATAATTCTGTCCGAATGACCCTGGCTCCGGAGCCAGATGATCCGAGTTAAGAGTAGTTCTCAGGGGCCTGGAGAGACTCATTATGTGGAGGTAAAACATGGTTGAAAATCAATGAGGCCACCCACGGATGCGTTTTATGAGGGCCTTGACAGTGAAAAGGCCAGAGCCGCAGCCACAGGCCCACAGGTAAAGGCGGGGGGGCGGGGGGGACAGGGAAGAAGTGTGCCTGAAATCCAGATGGGATAAATGAAGTTTTTCTCAAAAACAGCAAAATCAGCTTTTCCCAGGCTCAGCCCTGGCAGCTTTGCTGCTTCAAGTCCAACCCTGAGCAGTGTGGAAAGGACTCAGCCCAGGAGGCAGCACACCTAGGCTTGTGCCCTGGGGCCTCACCCTGGATGGCTTGTCAGGGCCCTTCTTGTGCTCAGTGTGGGTCTGGGGTCAGGGTCCCCCCCGCAAACCCCCTCCCGCCAGACTACTGAAATCGCACCTGGCTGCACGCCTGTCTTCCGGGCACTGGAGATGAATGAATGTCATTAGCAGATTCTCAGGAAAGACACCGTATAAATCCTCTCCATGACAGCCCTTCCACTTACTTCGCTAGTTACCTCCTTCTCATTTTTCAGAATTCTGCCCCCACATTTTGCAGGCAGTCCTCTGGGACCATCCAGGGAGACTGCGAAGGGCCCTCAGGGCTCCCTGCGCCTCGTGTATCCCTCTCATCAAGCGCTTTGTAGTAACAGAAAACATGACCTAAACTGGCTGAAGCAACTCATGTAACACGGAGACCAGCAGCGTCTGCTTTCAGGCAAGGCTTGATCCAGGGTTCAGGATTTCCTCTCTCTTTTTCTGGCTCTGTTTCCTCAGTGTTGGGGCCTATTCTGAGCAACGCTCTCCAGCTTGGTTACCGGAAGCAGCTTAGGGCTTCCAGGTGTTCACTTCTTGGCTGAAAGTGACCCAAGTCCTCCCACCCCGCCAACTGAGACTCCAAGGTGGCATCTCTTTGGACCAGATGGCCTAAAGTGGGTCATTTGTCTGTTCTCAAGCCAATCAATGTACAGGGGGCAGGGCTATGGGCCCCTGGGTGGATCATTTGGTTGAGCATCTGACTCTTGATTTGGGCTCAGGTCATGGCCTCAGGGTCATGAGATCAGCCCCACATTGGGCTCTGCGCTCAGCATGGAATCTTGCTTATAATTCTCTCCCTCTCCCTCTGCCCTTCCTCCACCCACCCCCACCCCTACTCTCTCTCTAAAAAATAATAAAAATAAACCAATCAGGGCTCAAGTCTGGAGCCAGGAATGTGGGGTCACTTTCACCCAAACCAGAATCCCGATAAATCAGAGGTTGGATCTGGGATAGAGAAGGGGGGATGAAAGCCAGAGAGGCCGCCGAGACATGTCCCCCACATCACTCCTTTGTGCTGTGGTTATCAGTGTGCCCATCACAGAGCCATCTGACCATGTTACTTCCCTGTTAAAGCTTCCAGTGCCTTCCTCCTATCTTCAGGGGCAAGTCCAAGCTCTTGCAGAGGGCGTCCTGACGTAGCCATGCCTGCTTCTCTCGTCTCTTCTCTTGGCTTCCCACTTCCCACTCATGGTTCCAGCTCTGCTGGATTTGTCCAGCTATGCCAGGCTCTCTCTCATCACTGGCCTTAGCACATGCTGTTCCCCCCGCCTGAACCCCTGTCCACCACCCGCTTCATCAGGTTAATTCATCCTGCGCAGGACGGTACTTCCTCCCTGCAGCTCTTCTTGACCTAGCCAGGGTCGGGGCTCCAGGCTCTGTGTTGCCAGATGTGTCTCAGCTTGGATCACTGTATTTTTTTTAACAGTTTTGTGTGATACATTTCACATACAATTCACCCATTTAAAGTGCACATTTAATGGTTTTCAGTATTTATGTAGAGTTGTACAACTCCCACCACAAAGGCATTTTCACCACTTCGAGAAAGACACCTTGTGCTCACCCAGCACCCACCAACCTACTTTCTGCCTCTACAGACTTTTCTACTGTAGACATATTATGTAAATGGCGGCCTTTCGCAGCGGGCTTGTTTTTGCTGACATCTGCTGTAAAATGGTGTCAAGGTCCATCCCTGTTGTAGCAGGTGTCAGCCCTTCATCCCTTGTTACGTCCTTTGTTTGGGTAGATCACTTTTGCATTCATCAGTGATGGACATCTGGGTGCTTTCTACTATCTGGCTCTCAGGCATGATGCTGCTAGGGACATTCGTAGACAAGTGTTTGTGTGGACATCTGTTTGCATTTCCTGACTGTGTACCTAGGAATGGAATTGCTGGGTCACATGATGACTATGCTTCATCTTTGGAGAAACTGCCAGATTTTTCCAAAGCATCATTTTGCATGCCCATCAGCGGTGTGTGAGGGCTCCAACTGCTCCACATCCTCACCAACCAGTTGTTATAACGTCTTTTTTTATAGCCATGCCAGTGGCAATGAATCAGTATTCTCACTAATTTTGACTTACATTTCCCTGATGAGTAATGAGGTTGAGTATCTTTTCTTGTGCTTGCTGGCTGCCTATTCAGATGCCAAGACCATCTGGTGGGGGAAAGAAGGGTCCTTTTCTTGCTTCCAAGGAACGTGGAAAAGTGAATCTCCACATGCAAAAGAATGAGGTTGGACCCTGTCTCACACTAAATACAAAAATTAACTGAAAATAAATCAAAGCTCTAACCTAGAAGCTGAAATTATAGAACTATTAGAAGAAAACATAGAGGAACAGCTTCATGGCAGTGGATTTGGCAGTGATTTCTTCTTCATGATGTCAAAAGCACAGGCAATGCAAGGAAAAATAAATAAATTAGTCTTCATCACAATTTAAAATTTTTGTGTATTAAAGAAACTATCAAGAATGAACATCAACGGGGCACCTGGGTGGGTTAAGCCTCTGCCTTCAGCTCAGGTCATGATCTCGGGGTCCGGGGATCGAGTCCCACATTGGGCTCTCTGCTCCGCGGGGAGCCTGCTTCCCCGCCCCCTTGCTTTCCTCTCTGCCTACTTGTGATCTGTCAAATAAATAAATAAAATCTTAAAAAAAAAAAAAAAGAATGAACATCAACCCACTGAGTGGGAGAAAATATTTGCAAATCGTATCTCTGATAGGGGATTAATATCCACTATATATAAAGAACTTCTAAAGCTCAACCACAACAACAACAACAGTTCAAAAATGGGCAAAGCGGGGCGCCTGGGTGGCTCAGTGGGTTGAGCCGCTGCCTTCGGCCCAGGTCATGATCTCAGGGTCCTGGGATCGAGTCCCACATCGGGCTCTCTGCTCAGCGGGGGGCCTGCTTCCCTTCCTCTCTCTCTGTGATCTCTTCCCTTCCTCTCTCCTACTGTGATCTCTCTGTCAAATAAATAAATAAAATCTTAAAAAAAAAAAAATGGGCAAAGCGAACCTCGAGGGCATCATGTTGAGTGAAATATACCAGTCACAAAAAGACAAATACTATAGGATTCTATTTATACAATGTACCTAGAGATGTCAAATTCACAGAGCCAGGGAGTAGAATGGTGGTTCCAGGGGTTGCGGGGGGTGGGGGAAAATGGTGAGTTGTTGATTAATGGGTACAAAGTATCAGTTTTGCAAGGTGAAAAGTTCTAAAGATTGGCTGTACAATGCAATTGTACTGAACTCCACACTTAAAAATTGTTAAGATTGTAAATTTTATGTTACATATATTTTGCCATAGTTAAAACCAAGCTAAAACTAAAAATGGGCCAAGTCTTTGAATATTTATTTCTCCAAAGAACACATATAGATGGCCAATAAGCATGCAAAAAGATGTTGAACATTACTGGTCATTAGGGAAATTCAAGTCAAGACCACAATAAGATACCAAATCACAGCCATTTGGATGGCTATGATAAAAAATAATAACAAGCAACCTTGTGGAGAAATTGGAGCCCTGCGCACTCACTGCTGGTGGGGATGTAAAATGGTACAGCCGCTGTGGAAAATGGTATCATGTTGCTCAAAAAACTAAACACAAAACTATCATATGACCCAGAAATTCTACTTCTGAAAGCAGAGACATGGACAGATACTTGTATGTTCATGTTCACAGCAGCATTATTCACACCAAAAAGTGGAGGCAATCTAAGTCTCCATCAGTGGATGGGTGAACAAACAAAATGCAGTCCATACATACGAGATAGCATTCAGCCTTAAAAATAAATGAAATTCTCACACACGTTACAACATGGATGAACCCTGAAAGTATGATGCTAAGTGAAATGCCTATTCAGATCTGTTGCCCGTTTTAAAAATGGGATTATCTTTTTAGTGAGTTGTAGATCTTTACATATTCTAGAATTGAGACCCTTATCAGGTACATAATTTGCAAGCAACTGGGCTGTCTTTTCACTTTGTGGATGTGTCCTTGAAGCACATAAGCTTTAACTGTGATCAAGTCCAGTTTATTTGGGCGCCTGGGTGGCTCAATGGTTAAGCAACTGCCTTTGACTCAAGTCATGACCTTGGAGTCCTGGGATCAAGTCCCGCATGGGGTTCCCTGCTCATGGAGTCTGCTTCTCCATATGACCCTCTCCCCTCTCATGATCTCTCTCACTCTCTCTCCCACAAATAAATAAAACCTTAAAAAAGTGAATTAAAAAAAAAAAAACAACCCTCCAGTTTATTTATTTGCCTTCTTTGTTCTTTAGGCTTTGGTGTCATATCTAAAAAGCCTTGCCAAAATACAAGATAATGAAAACACACCCACTTCTTTCTAAGAGTTTTATAGTTTTAGGCGGATGATCCATTTTGAGCTAATTTGAGTATATGGTATGCAGTAGGGCTACACATTTACCTTTTGCATGTCCAGTTACCCCTGCACCACTGGTTGAATAAAGATGGTTCTTTCCCCACTGTGTTGTTTTGGCACCCTTGCCAAGTATCAATTGACCATGAATGTGAGGGTCTATTCTTGGACTTCACTTCTATTTCATTGATTTATATACAGCTATACTTCCATCAGTATTCCATCACACATTCTCTTGATTACTACAGCTTTGTGTAAGTTTTGAAATTGGTCACCCAGGCACCCCTCAATTTCAAACTTACTCTTGGTTTCAGCTCAGGGCATGATCTCAGGATTGTGAGATCAAGCCCCATGTGGGGCTCCGTGCTCAGCACAGTCTGCAGAAGATTATCTCTTCCTCTCCCTCTGCCTCTTCCCCTCTCTCTCCCTTAAAAAAAAAAAAAAAAATGATGATTTTGGCTATTCTGGAGCCTTTGCCTTTGCAAATGAATTTCAGAATCAGCTTGTGAATTTTTGCAAAGAAGTCAGGCTTTATTTTGGTAGGAACTGCACTGAATTTATAGGTTAATTTGGGAGTATTATGGTTTTAATATTGTCTTCTGATCCATGAATATAGGATAGCTTTCCATGTATTTGGATCTCCTTTAATTTCTTTCAATGTTTCAGCTTTCAAAGTCCAAGTTTTGCACTTCTTTTTACTTTATTTGAAGATTTTATTTATTTGAGAGAGAGCATGGTGGGGAGGGCAGAGGGAGAGGGGGAAGCAGATTCCCCACTGGGCAGGGAATCCAATGTGAGGTTCAATCCCAAGACCCTGAGATCATGACCTGAGCTAAAGGCAGACGCTTAACCAATGGAGCCACCCAGGTGCCCTAAGTTTTGCACTTCTGTTAAATGTATTCCTACGTATTTTCCTCTTTTTGATGCTACTGGAAATGGAACAGTTTTCATTTCATTTTTGGATTGTTCGCTACAAGTGTACAGAAATGTGGCTAATCTCTCTACTCGGATCTTCCGTCCCCCCTGCTTGCTTCGGTGTCTCTATGCTACAACATGGTACGCAGACACTTTTAAAAGCTCCCTGGGCTAAGGCACAGCAAAATTCTGGAAGCAAGGCACAACTGGAGGCCAGGCCAGCTGGAAGGCAGTGGCTGGTGGTGTAATCCAGGCGAGAGTGAGGGCGGCCAGCTTGGGCAGTGGCAGTGGGGAGAGAGGTGGGTGCCCTGGGATCGTACAGGGGGTAGGGAAGCATCAAGGGGTAAGGCCCGGGTTTTTGGCCTGGATCACACTTCCAGGACTGGGGAGGAGGCGTGGTGAGCTCATTTTGAAAGCGTGGCTTTGACGTGCCTTTAAAACAGCCCAGGAAGCAGCTGGATAAGCCACCAGGGGCTCAGAACAGCTCCAGGCAGGAAATAACACTCTGGGCCCAGCAAGAAGGGGAAGGAGGCGGCTGCCAGGGTGGGACCTGGGACGCTGCGGAGGAGCCCATCACCAAGACCCGGGCCACACGGCTGGAGGGAAGAGGGAGCTGGCAGGAGGTCTAACCGGCCAGTGTGCAAGGCCAGGAACTGATGCTGTGCAAGGCACAGTGGGCGCTGAGGGTCCGTCTGGGAGGGGAAGAGTGTCAGATAGTAACGGAGTCCCGGAGGTTGCAGGTGACTTTGGTGGCCAATGGCAAGCGGGCTGCAGTGAGATGGGGGACAGTGAGGTGAAGCACACCTGAGCGGTTTGGCCTAGGAGCGGGGGTGGGAGGCTGCTGCTGGTTAGGGGGATTGGGGTGGTTCGATTTTGAATGATTTTGAATGCGAAAGCCGAAGGAGCTGTTAAACTGGGGGGCTGCGCGGGAGAAAGTAGTGGCATGGCTCCCAGCCACCCACGCTTCCCCCCATGCACCCCCCGACACCAGGCTCCCCTCGGATCGCCCGCAAACACAAGCGTGCATGCGGAGAACTACTTTCACCCCTGAGTGACCGAGGCGCCTTAGGCTCAGTCCCTGCAGGTCTGCTCTAACGAGCAGCTCCCTCACTTCACCAAGGTTGGCATTCCCCTGCCAACTGGAGCTCGTCACCCCAGACCCTTAAACTCTGGTCCCCAGACAGCACAGCCAGCTTCCCTCCAGGTGGGCACCGGGAGGCCCCACCAGGCTCCTGGGCCTGGAAGGCAGGGGGCAGCTCTAGACTGGGCTCCTGCCTCGCCTGCTCTGCGTCTCATCACAACAGGGAGAGCAGACGAGCGAGCTGCAGTCAGGCGCCCCGGCGCTGGCCTTCCCGACGCGAGCCCAGTCCTGAGCGCACGCCCCATGGCTGGCTTCAGGCCTAGAAGGCTTGCCTTCGGCAGAGCAAGCCCTCGCCTGGCTACAGAGGAGGAAGCCAGTGCTGATCTGAGGGAGCGGTCCGGCCGGCACCCTCAGCCTCTGCGAGCCTCAGTGCTCACTGCGGTGGCTCTAGCCGGAGCTTGTGAGAGGCTGCTCGGACCCTGCAGCTGCGGAGGCGTCTCCCGCAGGGGCTGGCGGCTCACACGGGTGGCTCTTAAGTGTGATCCAGGATAGGCCAAGGCCGCATCACCCGGAAGCCTGCGAGCAGTGCCACTTCCCAGGTCCCCGGGGGAGACTCTGGGCCCTCCAAGGGGCTGATGCTTGCTCAAGTGTGAGAAGCATGAGATCAGGGGGTCCTTCTCACACCTTCTCCTGGCTGCCCCAGCATCTCTCACTCTGAGAGCCCCGTCTGACTCCTGGGATCCCCCATTAGAAGGCCCATCCTACTCACGCTTCATTCCACAGACACTGTTGGTAACCCAAAGTGCCCAGAGAGTCAGGAATGGGAGCTGGGGGTAAAGCCTGGCCACTCCCTAGGAAATCTAGGCCAAATAACATGGCTTCTGAACCCCCATCCCTCACCCCCCCAACCCCTGAATGTCTAGACCATGACCAATGACGACTGACTCCTCACCACCCCATAGCAGTCCTGGGGAGGGGCATAACCTCTAGCCCCAATTTCTGTAGCTTTAAAGCCAGAGCACTGGATGGGTAAACCACAGAACAGTCCGCCTCGTGGAAGAAGCCAGACACGAGGGATGTAAGCTCCAGAAGACGCCGAGCTGCCGCTGCCGGGTGGGGACTGGAGCAGGCATGTGGCCTTTCTGGGAGGGGGTGGTTCTGGCTGAGGAGGGGCACAGGGGAACCTCATGCGGGTTGGAAATGCTTCCCCCCGATTATGGTGGCGGCCACAGAACTATGTACACATCTGTCCAAACTCATCCAACTGTGCATTTAGAGAGTGAACTTGACAGTATGGAAGTTACACCTCAGTTCAAAACATTCGTAGTAAAATAAGAGGTTTGGGATTGCATGACTTCTAAAAGGCTCTGAGTCTAAAGTCTTGGATTTCCGGGATTCTGATGTGATCGCGGCCTGCTTGAGAAGCAGCGTCAGAGGGCAGAGCTCAGGATTCTGGGGCAGCGAGGGCGTCGCCCCCAGGCCACACTGTCCCCTCCCCTCCGGCTGCCGCAGCGGGCACGCAGGTCCTCCCCTGGAAGCCACCTGTCTGCCCCATGGAGGCAGGGCAGCGGGAAACGACAGGGGATTTCCAGTCTGTTCCAGGACCGAGCCCCTGGGGGTGCAGCCGAACGTCTCTAGTAGGAGTCACTGTTGTCAGTGCGCGCAGGTGGGAGGCAGTTAACTAATTTAATGAACAAGAATCACAAAGGGAAAAATGACGAGCAGGAGGAAGAGAGACAGCAGCCCGCAGTCGGTGACTCCCTACAGGATTACAAACATCCATTTCCGTCAGAGAATCTTTATTTTACATGTCTGCATCACAGCGAGAGAATCGAGCCCATACCTCACCCTGATTGGAAGCCCCACCCGGTACGTGTTTACATAAATACTCTTCAGTGATCATTAGTGTTAAAAAAAAGAAATACTGAAAACTCCTGCATCCCAGTCTAACGTGGAAAGCAAATGATATTTACAGACATTTTCTCCCCCAAATGAAACTTATTTCTGGATTAAATGTGTCTGACTTCTTTTGAGGTCACATGACCAGGCAAATCCAATTTATGGTGGGAAAAGCTGCTTAAGGTGCCAAGAACTGCCCCCCCCCCCCGCCACAGTTTGGCCGGGATTTGGGGATCCTTTTGTAGTAAATATCTGAAATGCTAAGAAGGCTGTCCTGCTGCCCCCCACCCCCATCTGATTTGGCTGTCCACTGCACAACCTCAAAGATGGCCCTAAAATGAGCTATCTTGAAGTGAGTGAGCTTTTCTGCCTCACTTCAACCTTTCATTTGTCCTTCCCCAACGGCCTGCCTGCAGACTTCCTGCCCCCGGAACTCCAACAGTCCCTGTGCCACACGACCAGATCCCGGCTCCCACACCGCCTCGGCCCTCTCTCGGTCGGGCTGCCTTCCTCACACAGGGGCTCGGGGGATGCGCACGTCCCACGCCCTAACAGAGAGACACCGAGAAACATTTTCCAAGAACAAGCCATCCACGGGGGTACAGGGTAGAGCACAGCCCCTGGAGAGAGCCGGAGTGTTCAGTTCACCTCACCACACCGCAGGTGGGACAAGTATTAGCATCCACTCAGGTGGGCCCCCAGCACCCGGGAGGAAGAAACCTGGAGTCAAGAGCGATCTTTTGGAACATACGGCGTGTTCCAGATACGCGCCTTCTTGGCATACCAAGAAGTACCAAGTCAAAGCCTAAATTCTTTAGTAGGGAAGCTTCTCATTTACTGACTGAATCCTGAACGGGAGAGACAGGTAGCAGCCACGGGCACTGGAAACCGAGCACATTCTCAATCTGTTAGAAGGCCAGGGGGGGTCAGACGAAAGCAAAGGGGGCGACTGTGGAGTGTGGGGCCAGGAGGGGGCTGGGATGCGCTTCCCTTGAAATCCAGCAGCGGGGCAGCACGAACAGTCCCGCGGTCCCACGGAGTGCAGGGAGCAGTGCTAACCCCTTCATCAGACCCTCAAATGTTCTGAGAGCCTTCCTGGGGAGAAGACGCCTCCGGCCGTGGGAGGTGGCCCGGATGCCGCCTGCAAGTCAAAACGGGGATCTTTCACACTCTTCCGGGTCCGTAAGGACTGGCTCCTGGTAACAGTCTCTTAAGTATTACACCAGAACACACTGGTGTGCAAGGGCCCAAAGCGCAACGCACAGCATCAGTACGTACACGCTCGAGAAAACTCTCCTTGGCTTAGAAAGTACATCTGTCACACGGCTACCGGGAGAAAATGCTGCAGTGCACCAAAGCCTTCAGCCCCTAGTCCCAGACGGAGCCCATGTGCCATCGATAGCGGTGGGCTGAGGAGGAGCAGGAGGAGAAAGGGGAGGAGGAGGGGGAGGAGGAGCGCTTGGGGGGGGCAGGTAGTGGAACAAGAGGGAGCAGCCATCCCGAGGAGCTCACAACGCAGGAGCAGGAAGCGCGCCAGGACAGGCACTCGGAGCACGAAGAGGCAGTGCTGCGGGGCTGCCCAGATGTGTCCGGGAGAAACCACACCTGGACATTTTACTAAGTGATTTCTTGGAAGAAAATGGAACTGACTCAGGCTATGATCGGGGTAGCCATCTTTCACACTGGAGTTAGCAGCTCCTGACGGGAGAACGGGCCACCAGTCCACCAGAGCTGGAGTCAGCAGGTTCGAACACGCGGCTACTGAAATTTTAAAGCATCAAGAAACCTAAGAAACAGGCTGATGGCGTCTTTGGCCACTGTTAGAAGCCAGGATGAAGAGATCAATGATTGTTCCTGCTGTCTAAGTAGTAATTTTCTAGCAAAACATACACACTTTATTACGGGACAACAGACCCTTTCCTTCCTCAAAGCTGGCAGCTGGCCGCCCAGGTGGTCCAGAGCAGCTCTCTCAAAGGAAGCAGGGCAATCCTGCAGAGGCAGAAACGGGGAGCAGGAGCACAAGGCGAAGCTGTAAATACTGCCCATCGCTCTCAGACACACACCCGAGCCTTCCTGCCCGGGGCCCCCAAACACTGGTTCAGCTGTAGGAGCTCTGCCTCCCGCTGCACCATGTGGGCTGCTGGAAGGACCGGGACGACCAGCTGGCTTTGGACCCCCGCAGTCACCTCTGCTCGGGACGAGAGCTGAGGGCGGGTCACAGCGCCCAGATGACGGACACCGGGAAGACGTTTTTACAGAACAGGAAGGAGAGCTCTAACAACCTGCACAAATATGGGAAAACCAGTTTTCCCAAACTGGGGCTGGGATTTTGATTTTTCTTATCACTGGGCCTCACTTCGAACCTCTTGCCAGTTACAATACAGGACTCGGGCAGACTGGTTAGCATTTACTCCTAAATCACGACCTTATCTGGCCTGCACCCTCCCGTTCAGGAGGGTCGCGACCATCCTGCGGCCCCTCAGCCGCTGTGCGCCTGAGCCCTGAGGTGCACGTGTGGCCTCGGGAGCTCTGGGGCTCCCGGCCTCGCATGGCTGCTGAGGCTCGAGGCTCTGGCAGAGGAAGGTGCGAGCCACGGCCGGCTTGGGGAGGGCAGTCAGGTCAGAGGTGCCCCAACGCGATCTCCCCCAGGGCTCCTTCGCTCCCTGGCTTCCAGCGAGTGAGTCAAGGACAGCCCACAGGGACCCTTTGCGGAGGAGGAGGGAGGTTTCATCACACTTCTGGGTCTTACCAAGAAGTCTAGGGACCAGTCAAGAATACCTGCTCGCAGGACGGATGGCAAAGGTGTCCCTCTGAGGGGAGCACCGAGGGGGGTTTGATCACAGTATGAGACACATTTTGGAAGTACTGGGACTGTGTTTACACCAGGAAAACAGTCTTAACATTCCCGACCTCCCTGAAACCTTCTCCAATCATGTAGCCCCCATCTAAGAAAACAGAAAGACAAAGAAGCAGTCCCTTAAATAAATACTTAGAGCAAATTTCCTTGCTCCTCAAACTGGGGAGACACATGATCCCTGCCCTCAAATCTGCGGCAAGGCGAGCAGCAGCAGCCTCGGAAGACAGAAGATTCCAGCTCACACCCCATGCCCAGCCAGGACGGAGCCTTTGTGCAGGAAGGGCCGCGCGGAGCACTGAGGGCTAAGGACAGTGCATGAAGAGGACATTCTCCTGCTCCCTTCGTCCGGGACAGAGAGGACAGGAGAGGGACAACTGAGGACAGACTCTTCAGGTGGTGAACCTGGGGAGCTGAGGGCCACCCCCTGAATTCTGCAGTTTCTGAAGGACGCTTCCAAGCCGGGGAGGGGAGAAAACCACCTCCAGAGACGGCTGTCCACCCCCAGCCCCAGGCCCAGGCAGGTGCAGGCTCCTGGCACCCTCGGAAACGTTTCCAACAAGGCCACGGTTCAGCCTCTGGGCTCAGGTCTGGGTCACCATCACTCTGGTGGGGGATTACCGCCCACCTCCACCCCGGGGCCATAGTGGACCTCCTGAGCTCGTACCACCATCCAAAGGACTTCACTACCAGCTGTACCACTGTTCCCCTGAGGCGGCTGCCCGCGCTCCTCTCCAGGCTCGGAGAGTTTGGAAGGACGCTCTGCTGAGTCTCCGAGAAAGAGCTCGCCATCCCCAGTCCCAGAGAGAAAAGCTGTTCAACACACCTGCTCTCCTGGCAGGCACGCTCCGGGGAGATGGGGACGAGGTCTGTTTCATTCCTGTTAGAAAGCCTACCTGGTTTATAGGAAAAAGTTTTTAGTGATGATGATTTTTGCTTCTACTTAAATACCTGCTTAAACACTACCTTGTCTGCCCCCGGCTGCTCCTTTAAGGAAAACTCCTTCCCGTTTCTCCCCATATTTTGATTACACGAAACAGACACAGCCACACCGAGAGAAGGAAAAGAGGTGGTCCTGCTCTGGGCAGTCAGGGGAGCTAGATGTTTGAGGGAATCCTACTGGATAACGCTTTCTGAGCTTAAATGTACACTTCTGTCCACCCGTTAGACAACACCACATCCGCTTCCATCAAGAAAAGCACTTCCCACCACGGTTCCGGGGCTGTGACTCTGACGGGGATGCTCAGCCCCCAGATGACACAGCCCTTCTGGGAAGAAGACGGCCGGGCCTCTGGAGCTCCTGGTTCCTGGTCACTTTCAGAGTCTGGGGTCAAGGTCTGGGGCAACACTCTGGGCCAGGAACCCCGTGGCAGGCTCCATACACTAAACTGGGTTTTGACGCTGCCTTCTAAAATAACCTGATTTCATTCATTTTTGTGCCCCAAAGATGCCACGGTGAGCTCCGTCTCTCTTCTAAGTCCCTGCGTCCTGGCTCAGCCCCTGCTCTTCTCCTGTAGCCTCATTCCCGAGCCGGGACCGGCCCCGGCCTCGCGCCGCTGCCCACCAACACTCCTCTCCCTGCTGCCACACACTGGGGGGCACAACTGCGTCTTTCTGGAGAGTTCCCAATGAAGAAAAAGAAAGAAATAGAAACTACAAACAAAGTCTTCCTCTTGTCCTCCTCGGTCTACACGCCCTCCCCACCATTCCCACCTGAAGGAGAATTCTAGCTGCCCATAACCAGCCACAGATCCAGTTTCCATAAAAGAGAGTAAAAAATTAGGTTTCCGTGGCACTTTGTTCCCAGCCGCGTGCTCTGTGGTGTCACTGTCGGGAGGTGCTCCTGCTCACCACTAGGACGAGTAATAAATTAGAGGTTCTCTCGGACAGTCCCAGCCGCCAGGCATGTCCGTCACGCGGTGCCCTCCCAGTCGCCCTGGGGCTCCACCGAGCCGTTGGTCACCTTCTTGACTTTCTTCATGTTCTCCATCACCCCTGATGTCGTCACTCTGAATGAAGAGAAAAAACAGAACAATTGGGAAAATCTCGGTCTTTAAGTGAAAGGCCACTGTCACCACGACATGTAGCGGAGTGGCTACATGTCTTGGCTCTGGAATCACACAGACCCGGGTTCCGGTCCCGACCCCGCTTCTGGCTAGCTGCGTAACCCCGCCAAGCTGCCTGCTCTCCCCCTTCTAAGTATGAGAAATGGTTCCCGCTTCCCAGAACCGTCATCAGGGGAAAATGAGATTCTCCAGAGCATCTTCTCAACAACGCCAGCTGTTACTACTACAATCAACATTGATCGGGCCCTCGCTTTCCGTCGTGGCCTCCACCAGTTCTAATGCTGCCTGGCTACGTGACTGTGATTACGAGACCACCACCTGTGCCCTAACCTTCTGAAAAGAAAGCTCAGCAGGGGTAGTCATTCTGAGAGTCATGGGATAGAACCACAGGTTTGGAGGAACCTTCTGGCGCAAAGATTCTCTGACCCTCAGAAATAGACCCAGGCCCTGGACCAGGTCCAGGAGCATGTGGCTGGGCCTCCCCTCTAGGACCGGGGACAGGGACCTGGTGCCCGGCACTAAGGAGGTCCCACAGAACCCTATACTGAATGTGTAGATCAGAGAGGGCAGAAGGCCGGTTTCAGAGAATGCGCAGAGCCCAGCAGAGCGGCCCTTTCCAGACAGTGAGTCACAACATCTCTCGGGAAGGTGGAGTGCAGGAGAAGACAAACTCTTGCCTCACCAGCTGTGAGCTGGACAGGACCTACAAAGGCGCTGGGGCTCTGTCTGGGTTGCTTTGCAGCAGAAGATGCCAGGCAGAGAGACTGAGCTCCGCCCGGCAGGCAGGGCTCAGAGCAGTCGCAGGACGGGGAAACTGCTCTGGGTGGGTCTGTACTGTAGACACATGACGTGGCACATTCGTCCAAAGCCACCGAACACACACTACCAAGAGTGAGCCCGGAGGTAAGTTACGGACTCTGGGCGCTCAGGACAGGTGAGTGTAGGTCCATCGACTGTGACAAATGTGCCTACCATCCTGGAGGGGGTGCTGATAACACAGGCGGCGACAGCGGTGGGGACAAGTGGCACCTGGGAAATCTCCGTCCCTCCTGTCCAGTTTGCTGTGAACCTAAAACTGTTCTAACAAACAATTAAAAACAAGTAACAAACACACCCACCAGCGTCTACCTAAGTACTCGAGAAAACGAGGCACCTATGTGCCCCATGAGGGACCTACAGGAATTTCTGAAACAGTAAAATAAATTCCATCACTCAACTCAGTAGATCTCTCCGAGGACTCTCTCAACCCACCAGCTGCTGAATCCTTTCACCGATGAATGGTAATTCAGTGGCCCTACAAGGCACACACCTAGAGGCTATCCAGTTGGACCTAAAGGCAAATGAGTGATTTTATGGGGTAAGGAAAATATTTCCCCTTTATTTCTCCTTTCATTCCTGCCACCATGTTGCTGCTGTGACCAGGCCCCAAAGCCAGCCAGTCCTCCCCAGAGGTGGGACTTCTCCCAGACAGGAGTCCTCCAGACCTGGGGCTGGCTGTACTTCTGGCAAGTCAGGACAAGGTGGTCTGCCCAGACGAGGCTCTTAGGGGATCTGGGGGATCCTACAGATGCTACGAGTGTAAACACGGTCCCCGGACAAAAGAAAGCACCCCCTTCGCCATGTGACCCGGCACCACTGCCTGTCAGCTGGCGCGGCCAGGGCCTAAGCCCGCCAGGAAGGGTGCACCTCTCCCAGCCCGCAGGCACGCACCCAGATCTTGTCCTCTCGGGCTGTCGCTGGACTGGGATATGCAGGGGGAGCAGCTGTAGGCCCAAGAGAACCAGAAGCCTTTCTAGCTCCAGCACAGCTTCTCCAAGCATGTGAGATCAGAGAAGAAATGCACCCTCGAGTCTCCGAGAGTCACTTGCGGTGACAGCAGCTGCTGTCGGGCTGTGGCCCCTCCTGGACAGGACAAGGCTTCCGCGCAGCTGGGGCTGAGTACAGCCTGTTCGTCGGACCCGAGTGGGGCTCAGGCTGGGCCTGGGAGACACACCTGTTGCCTGTCTTCCCCCAACAAGACACTGCTTTCCAGCTGGTGGGCCGACTGAGAAAACAAGGCTCGCTCTGTCCTGCCGGCCTGGGGCTGGGACAGAAAGGGACAGGAATCAGGGCTCTTGGGTCACCCGCAGCCCAGCAGAAGATGGTCTCCCAGAGCAACATTCGAAGCTGCTAGAAACAGACAGGAGAGCTCTGAGCAGGCCGGACGAGGGCTCGGGGCTGGGGGCAGCTATGAAGCCTGTGCGGAAGGAGGAGTAGCGGCCAGGCGGAGGGGAGGGAGGGCTGGGGAGCTTCTGAACAAAAGAAATGTAAAGGGAAAAAAGCATGCAAGGAACAAAAGAAAGCTCCCTGCGTGGTCAGGGAGTGTGAAGCAGCTGCTGGCAAAGGCAAGTGGCAGGAGGGTCAAGGGCAGGCCGGGCAGGGCCGTGGAGGGCCTTGTCTGCCTTGTCACGGCAGCAGGACTTGACCCTTGCGTTTAGGCTCGAGTGCTCAGTCCTGGCTCAGGCAGGATGCCCTGGGGACTTGAGAAAGGACAGAGGTACCTGAGCCTCGACATTGAGAATTCGGTCTCCAGGGGAGGGACTAGGGACTCTCCCTCGAAAACACTCCACAAGTGATTCTGGGAGCCAGGAGACCGGACAGGGCGGGAGGAAGACCGGGGGTGAGGACATCGGCTGTAGGAAGGCAGGGCACTGGGGCAAAGCGGGAGAGGAGACGCGACATTAGGTCCCCAAGAAATGGCCACTCACTCCACATGGCCTGAGAAGAGAGAGGTATTTAGGGCAACGGCCATGTGCTGCTGCTGGTGAGTGGTGGACGGCAGCGCCCGCAGGGAGCGCAGGGGACACAAGCTTGGGTGCCGGTGAGCAGGTGGCTAGAGGGACCTGAAGCTCAGAGGAAGCAAGTGGCTGGAGCTGGGGGCCGGCGGTATAGGCGGGGCGGTGTCAGAGGGGAGACGTCGGGGGCGACCTTGGGCTTGGGCGAGCCCTCCCCACGAGAAAAGGCAGAAGCCCCCACAGTCGGTGGAGCTGGGGAGCGTGTCAGCACAGAGGGAGGTCACGGGAGCAGGAGATGGCGAGGTGAACAGAAGCAGAGCGCGACGCGGGAAGGCAGTGATGCCGGGCGGGCCCCTGCATCCTGGGTCCCAGCAGGCCGCTGGCAAGGGGCAGTGACACATGGCGCCCAAGTGCCGCAGACATGGCCCGCCAGCTGCTGCCGACCCCTGTTCCGATGTCGCCGTGGTGAGAAAGGAGCCAGCAACAGCCTGGCAGGCGGGAACACGAGGGCCTCCGGCAACCTCAAAGCTCTGCGGGCACCTCCCTGCGTGTCTCTCTCTGGGGGAAAATGCTGAAGGGAGACAATGGCAGAAAAGCCACCGTGCGAGCAGCAGCTCTCAGAGACCCTACACCCAGGGCGGGAAGGGGCTCTCCGAGCTCTGGGTAGGCAGTGGGCGGCAGCGACCCTAGTCTAACACAAACTCTGGGGATGCAGCCACCCACCCTCACTCCCCGGTTGGGGATGGCGAGGCCAGAGAGGGCGGGCCTGTCCTTCTCGCTCTGCTCAGCCCTTCTCTGCCTGAAGAGCTCCTTCTCACCCTGGTGGCTGAGAGGCGCACCCCTGGCTGCACGGCAGGCCCCGTGGCTGGCTGCATCCGTCCCACTGTTCCCCAGGGGCCCGCAAGCTCCCTGGGGGCCGGGCTGCTGCATTGGCTGCTGCTCCAAACTACCTACGGGGCTGACCAGGCCGCTCACCGTGGGGCCCACACAGACCCAGTGACCAGCTCCAGGAAGGCCCCTCTGGCCACCAAGCCCAGAGCCCACTCCCGGCAGAGGCTGTCCTGCCTCCAGTGCCAGCTCAGGGAAGCACCTGTGACTGTGCTGACTTGAGGACGGCACCTACGGGAGAGTGTGTGCAGGACAGAGAGAAGGCACAGGGAAGTGTAACGGAGCTGGAGAGCGGACGGACCCAGTGCTGCCTCCTGCTTCCCTTCTCCATCTAAAAGGAGACCCTTCCTTCCCTGGCAGAACCCTGACGATCTATGCTTGCGACTGAACGGGCCTACTGCACACAGGCACCATAAGAAGGAGGGCTTCGGGCACCCAGTCCTCTTCCGCTGCACCATGCTGTGATCTGGGGCCTCAGTGGCCCCTGGAAGCATCTGTTTCTATAACCAAACCAAACGGTAAAGTATAACCCAGTTGACAAGTGTTTTCTGGACTTGAGATGTAGAGAGGCCTGGGGTGAGAAACAATTCGTCTCTAACTGCTGTCTCCCCTTCTGTTGGCCATCCACTCGAATGAAGGCAGCGTAGTAGAGAAAAAGTTCCCGGCAACCATGAGGCCAGCGTTCTGGATTGGGTGGGCACCTGAGAGAGGCAACTTCCCGGCCCTGGAACCCACACCAAGTATTTTTTTCCAGTCTGACATCTCAAGATAGCAGAAAAGAATTCAGATCTCCAAGGACATGCCTAGCATAGGAGGCGACTAACCAGGTCTGATCACCGAAACTGCGCCCAATATTTACTTTTTAATTTGCTGACTTTTTTGTGATAAATTCTCTTACCAAAATGGGTAA
This sequence comes from Mustela nigripes, assembly GCF_022355385.1. Taxonomy (NCBI): domain Eukaryota; kingdom Metazoa; phylum Chordata; class Mammalia; order Carnivora; family Mustelidae; genus Mustela; species Mustela nigripes. The sequence goes on from NC_081565.1 coordinate 5,704,089, forward strand.
GCCTTTGCAAGCTTTAGCCCAAGGAGAGTCATTACAGAAAGAAAAACAGAAAATGACGGGAAGTTGGGTACTTCAGACCACACCTTCACTCTGCGGGCCCCGCGGGACAAGCCAGGTGGGGCTGGGGGGTGGCAGATGCACGGACCGCGGGGCAGGCCGGGGCCAGAGGAAGGGGGGAGCGCTCTACCCACAGGAGGAGCCCGGCCCATCCTGGGCTCACCTGGCAAGACTCCCAAATGCACCGACTTCAGAGAAAGGGAGTGAAAACATGTAGAAGAGAAACTACCCAGAATCTCAATCAATAAGGGCCAGTGAGCGGCCCAGCTCAGCGTTCATGGGCCACTGATGGGTCAGATTCATTAGGGAGAGGATTTGTTTTGGGGCGTGTGAGGCCGAAGGAATATTCCTTTCCACAAAGAGCCAGGATATGTGTTCTGTGGCAAGGATCAGATGGAGCTCCTTTCGCCAGGAAACACCCTCCACCGGGGACGACAGAGAGCTCCTGTTTTTTCAGAAAGCACAAATAATGGCTCTGCTTGCCGCTGGCTTGAGTTATTTCTGGAAGATTTAAGAGGTGCCATCCAGGAAGAGCACCTCCAAAGAGAGAGGGGGGACAGCCTGGGGCGCAGTGGTGTCCCTGAGGAGCTGCCATCAGCCCTCGCGCTCACCCACAGGTCAGCGTGGACGGCAGGCTGAGGGCTGGAGTCCCCACCTCAGCCTGTTCTGCTCAGACACAGCTTGTTAATCCACAGAACTTTCAGTCAGAGAGAAGCTCCAGAACAATTTCCCTGCTGACTTAAAGGCACATAGCCTCAGTTGGCTCCCCAACTTCTTTTTTTCTTTTTAAAGATTTTATTTATTTATTTGACAGAGAGATAGAGCACAGGTAGGCAGAGCAGCAGGCAGAGGGAGAGGGAGAAGCAGGCTCTCTGCTGAGCAGCGAGCCCAAAGCGAGGCTTGATCCCAGGACCCCAGAATCATGACCTGAGCAGAAGGCAGATGCTTAATGCAGTGAGCCACCCACGTGTCCCCCAACTCCTTTCTCACAAGCTAAGCAGGACTAGTGCTCCGTGGAAACAGCACCCCCCACTAAACAAAGCCTTCACCTGTGGTTTGACTCTCGCTGGGATATACTCAGCTTTTCCGTGACTGAAGAGCAGCTCCCTCGCTATCCCGGGACGGCTGACACTGAGCCACAGAAAACACGGTGTCACCACAGCACTTCTCCCTTCCAACAGCAGCGTAAGCGGAGGCAAACACCGGATAACCCTACATTCCAATCTCTCCCCCAGCTAGCCAGAACGAAGGACACACTCCTTCAGTCTCGGCGGCACTCGTGGTCTGTCTGACCACTTCTCCCGCTTCCCTGCCCTGATCCGAGCACACAAAGACCCTCCCTAAAACAGTTACCACGTATCGCCAGCAAGAAATAAAAAACCAAAACAAAATTTTTAAAAATTCTGCCATGAGACAAAAATACCTGCACACTGCCTCTGCGCTTCTGGTACCACGGCCGATGGAAAGGACACGGAACGAACGCCTCCACTGCTGGAGCACATCAATGACCCAGCCAGTCGGCTTCCAGCTGTGACCCCAGGGAAGCCCTGCCAGGGGCGGGGGATGGACAAACACAGCCATCCCGCTGCTGCCTACCCCGCTGCCTCTCACTTGAGCCCGTCCAACCAAGTTACTGGCTCGCTCGGATTCTGCTGCTTCTAGAAAGGCACATCTGGTGGCTCTACTGCTTTCCCCTCTGGTATTTGTTCTTCTGTACCGAGAGCTGCCTTCCGTTGACTGTTCCTGTAGTGGGGCTGAGCACAGAGAGCTGTCCTATGCTGCCCGACAGCCCAGCGGGGGCCAGAGGCTCAGCCTTTGAACTGGGACAAGTCAAAGGGCCGCCTGCCCAGCCGGGAGCAGCACACTTGAAACTCCGCCTTAACAAACACAACACCTGACCTGGCCCACCATAGTCCATCAGTAAACAAGCCAACAGTTTCCATCTCTATTTCTTTCCTAGATAATGAGTGCCCTTTCCTGGAAAACAGGACCCTAAAGTCACTTGCCCTATGACTCAGAAAAAGCCGGCTTGAACACTCGCACAGAGGTCAATTCGCTGTGCCTGCTGTGAAAACCATTCCGTTATCTGGTGCAGGGGAGCCTGCAGACAAGCAGGAGACCCAGAGTCGACTCAGATGATCACGTTTTTAGACACCAGCTCCCGGAGGCTGGGGCCAACAGGAAGCGGGGCTGCCCATCCCCGGGAGGGCTGAACAGGCCAAGCGGATGCCCAAGTTCTCACCACCGGCTCACTGGAAGCATGTGCCAATGATGCTGGGGGATGCTTAATCGGAGGGCCGGTTCCACTTCCCCTGCAAAGACGGAGCGATCTTGGCAGACACTGTACTTCAAACTGAGTAAGACAGCCTGCGGCTCAAGTGTCCATTTCCTTCTGCTAAATATAGAGGTAACACCTCGGGAGCAACGGAACGCAGGGAGAAGGCGCTCAGACTCCCAACTCCCACCGTGCTGTCTGGCAGGGTCCGGGGGCCGAAGGAGGAGGGACACAAGGGGAGACTGCTTACACGGATTCCATTTCCAGGTCATCCTCCTGAGAAAGCTGTAGGTAGGGGTTATCTGAAGCCGGACGGAATTTACAGCCCGTTAGAACAAAGAATACCAGTGTGGCCATTTCGTCCAGGAGCTGCGAATTAAAACCCACCCCGAAAAAGGGATTATTAGCAAGGCTGTTCTTCTGAAAGCAGTGGAACTAAAACCGGTGCAGTACCCGCCCCCCAACCAAAGGTCAGGGCAGAGCTGGGGTAGGGTCTCCTCACGAGGTGGGTCAGAGGCTCAGCTAGGAGCATTCTGCCCGGAAATGATGGTTAAGACCCCAGGCTTTAATCAGTCTTCACCAGAATCTTTTAAGAGCTCCTTTTAGCTCCACATTTCCCGTAGTGCCCTCAGCACCAAGCGGGCGCCTCAAGGAAAGGTCTCATTGCTGTGCCCTCCGCCCAGAACTGGTGCAGCACGGAGTGCCGACTACACGTCCTGACGAGAACAAGAAAGGGAACAGGCTCTAGATAATTCGGTGGCTTCCCCTAGGAGTCAATGAGCTCGAGTCTTCGGCAAAGACACTGTATTACTGAAATACTCGTGGGTAAAGAAGGGCATTCTGGATTCTGAGCTTTCCTGAGCCCCAGAACTGAAGGAAAACCACGTCTCCTTGCGTTTTAATTATCCAGGGCGAGGCTCACACTCTCTGCCTGAGGCTTTTTTCTTCCAAGTCTTGTAAAATTGAAAACTAAAATCAATAATGCAATTACTTCCAGATTTTTCATGTAATCCAGCAGCTTTCCTGGGCAAACAGATCATCTTAGTTGTGGGCCAGAGGTGACAGGAGTGGCCACTGCCTGATCCCTCCTGAGCGACCTCACGTTAAGTTACACCCGAACCCTCCCCTTCAGCCGCCCCCCCACCCCCTCCCCCGCACCCTGCGCCGTTCCCACACGTTCCCACACACGAGCCCCACACCTGGTAGAGCCATTTCCACTGGAACGGAACGGCGAGCTTGAGGAGGAATGCGATGATCCTGGTGAAGTATATGTAACACACGATCTACGGGGCAGGGATAAAGAAGAAATGAAATCAACATGGAAAGGACAGCATCGCTTCTTTCCAACATCTTGCTGTCACAAAGGAACAACAAAAGAGAAGACAGAATTCCCTGAGGAAAATCATTTGACACTTAAGGTGCTAATTAATAAACATGGCAGAGACAGCTTCTCTGGCCACCCCACTCAAAAGGACTTGGCCCTCACCTCTCACCTCTAGGGGACCACCCACCCGACGTGGGGAGGACAAGGCATCCGGTGTGGCTGCTCTGAACTCTCATGCCTTCTTCACCTTTTCCACATACACGACCCACTGACTTCAATCCCCAAAGGGCAGGAGTTTTTCTTCCCAGGCCCTGAGGCATGTTTCCGAGTAGTGATAGCAAAACACAGCCCTCAGGGCCCACACCCGCAGGGCGTACCTGAGTACTGAGTATCAGAATAACACCGAGTATTCTAGTAAGGGAAGATGTGGCAAGGATTCCCCTGGACGGCCCCTGGGGCCTGGACTGCTCCCTGGGACCCTGCCCAGGGAAGGACCTGTCCAACCCACAGACGGAAGAGGACTCAGAAACTTTCTTTTAGGAATCAGGAAGCGAACTCTTGAAGAGCTTTTGTCTTTGTTTTAATAATCTTTGTCTTAATAATTTACAGCAGGTCCTGTCTTTTGGTGTCTGCTCATAGGGACTTTTTTCTCATTTTTGCAAATGACTAAAACAAGCAAGCCAAGGGGCTGCTCTGTCTGGCCTGTGCTTGGAAGGGCACCCAGAGAAACAAGCCCCGAACCTTTAACGGGAATCACCTGGGGGAGGGGGAGGGACAAAGGGGTAGAAGATCAGGGTCCCTTTATTGTAAGAAAACATCAAGACTGTATTACTTTTCCGAGTATTTAAAGCCAAATTTAAACCTAACATTTAAGAAGGCGTGACTCAGCGGTTTAATTTCTCTGATCAAAAGACACAATTTGGTTTGATAAAACGAAATCTGCACGGCCCAGGTAGCACATCTCGTGCTTCTGCCAGTTCTTTGGAAGTTCATTTGTTCTACTCCTTGAACTGATCTTATTTACAGATTCAAGGTTTTTTTTTTTTTTTTTTTTTACTCACCAAGACGTAATAGTGTCTGAAAAGTTTCAGCTTTGCTAAGTTAATAGCAGCTAGGGAAAAGAAAGAACAGAACGACAGGCACATTAACGTCTTTTCTCATTTTTAAAAGCAAGTGACATTCAAGTGCCCTCTGTTAGGAGGCCAAGTCTAATGCAGATGAGTACTGCCCAGGGGCACATCTATATTTCTGGAAAAGCATCAGCTTGGAAGGATCACCACCACCCTCCCCCAAGCAGGAAGAATCCAGGAGTTATGGGAGCCAGTGCAGCTCCCCATTCTGGGCTCAGGAGCTTTCAACTTGCCATGCTGGGGGGTATACTGACGCCACAGAAATCGGCAGACACTAAAAATCAAGCCACCCCTGCCCCCAAAAGCCAATGGTAAACATTTCAGCTCTGTCCCAGCGGCTGACAGAGCTGCGCTCCCCACTAGGACCAATCTCAGGTGGGGCCCTGGGCATCCCACTAGCTGAGGGTCTAAATTCAATTAACCCACAAGTACATCTTGCAAATTTCGCTTGTAACAAGCCCTTTAAATACAACCCTGCTGGCTGTGTCCTACCTTTGGATCGCTCAAGGTCAGGGAGCCAGGACAGCTAACTTCCTGCCACCGCCTATGGCCATGAAATATTGATGACCACAGAGGGTAGCCTGGCTCCCTCCCCGATTAGCAAGCTTTTCATTCATCATAAACCTTCCTGCAGGAGGCAAATTAATTTGGCTTAATAGCATTCAATTACTGGTTCCGTTTAAGAACGGCGCCGGCGCCGTGGGTGGAGAAGGTTCCTCTTCCTTCCCCTTCCCCCGGCTCACGATTAGTGGGGGGGCAGTCAAACTTAGGGTTCCAAAAGAAATTCCTGGAATCCTAAATTAATCTTCAATGTGATGATCAGCTAAGAGTACGTGCAAGAACCTTCTGGGAGAAACTGAACGCCTCCATTGAGGAGAGGATGAGAAAATCTTCAGAGCAAATCTAACTCTCCAAGTTGAGCGGCTGTAACACCCAGGTGTGGAGCTGGGTTGGACACATGCACGCAACGTTAGAGGAAGCCCTATGAAGCTTTCTTAACTGGCAGTCTTGTTATTTTTAAATAACATTAGATCTCTCTGGTTCACATCCAGCTTGCCATTCATTCTGGCCCCGACCAGGCTCTGGGATGCAGCCGACCCAAGATGGGGCAGCTGTGGCCTTTGCCCCAAGCGGCTGCCGTCCCTCAGGGAAAGGGAGATGCTACACGCCCAGTGCAAGGGGCACAGGATACCCAGTGAGTGATGGGAGCGCGCAACGCAAGCAGGTGCTCCTGCCGGTTCGGGGGGAGGGGGGGGAGAGTGGGGGTAGGAGAATTTCCACTGAGGACCAAGGGTTAATTAAACCTGAGAATTCTGTGTCAAGCTAAGCTACCACGGATTAAATGCTTCACACATTTGCATGAACCAGTATCCTTTTGTGTGTCTTTCCGCGTGGGCATCTGCTGCTCCGGTGGTCAAGGAAATGCACCCCTCCCCCGGCCCTGAAGCGAAAGAGTTCTTGAACACGAACACTCAGTTCTCTTCTTTGTGAACAACCAAGGAAGAACATTAACACTCACACCGTTAGGTAATAAAAAAAATGCTTGAAAAGTCTCTTCTGAATTTCGTTTGCTGAAATCCTTGCCACATCCTGCCCTGGCTTCACCAAGCACCATCAGCCAGCCAGAGAGAAGTGTGATGGATGTTAAGGTCCCAGGCAGGCTGGGCTGCTCTGCCCGCCCAGAAAGGGGCTCCCGACCTAGACCAGGGGCCCAGGGGTGAGAGAGGGGATTCCCAGAGGAGCTGGTGCCTCAGAGAGGCCTGGGAGGGCTCGGGAGGGAGGAAGAGCAGATAGGCCAGTGGACGGCACTTGGGAAGAGCAGATACAAGGGCTCAGGGCTGAGAGGCCCCCGCGCGGGGAAGAGGAAGCTGGCAGCTGGACCGTGGAGAGACCAGGGCATGGGCTGGACCACAGGGAGAGCCGAAAATAGAGCCAATGCAGAAGACCACCAACCATCCTCCTTGGCAGAGCCGAGGGCACCAGAGAGCCTCTGAAGGGTCTGAAGCCGGGGGTGCCTTGATCACATCGACATTCGAGAACAATTTCTCCACAGAAAGGATGGAAAGAGCCCAGAACGAGAGCCCAACTGCAGTGAAAAGCCTGGAACTCGCGGAGGTCCGTCCGGACGGTGGTGAGGCCCTTCTCGATTAGTGAAGACCCCGCCTCGGAGGCTGGCGGGGGAGATGGACGGACTAGGTAAGTCTGGCGGTCCCCTCCCTCCCTGCCAGGGCCAAGAATTCGGGGCTGATGGGGGAGGGAGGCACGGGGGTGAGGGGTGAAGACCATGGGGGAGGGGAAGGGTGTGGAAGGCGCCACATCTCACATCTCCCTGGAGCCAGGGGCCACCATGTCGCACCCTCCAGGCTGCTGTAAGACATCCTGAACTGAGTCAGGCCACAGAGCGCCTCAAATATGAGCCTGTGCGCCCACACCCCTACGCCGATGCCGCACCACCGCAGGACGCGGTGGGACCTGGGGACCATCGGTGCTGCCTCTAGGACAGGCAGCCCCAGTAAGTGAAGCTCAGTGTCATCTGCAAAACCCAGCAGTCCCGACAGAGGTCACTTCCAGTCACACATGAGTCATACCGCTGGCTGAGCTCCGGGGGCCAGGCCCCCACCTGCGTGATCCAGTCCCAGCCAGGGCCGCGAAGGCGGGGAGGGAGCCCACGTACTGAGCTTGGAAACAAGCAGGCAGCAGCACAGGACCTGCACATTTGAACACCTTGGGTTCAAGTTCCAACTCTGCTGCTTCCCGGCTGTGTGACCTCAGAAAAGCCACTTAACCTCTCTGAGCCTCAGTTTCTTCATCTGTCCAACAAGGATAACAGCGCCTACCGTAAGGGTTGTTGGCAGAGGTGAGGAGACAGTGCGTGGAAAGCAAACGGCCCCCAGTAAGCACGCGGCCCATGTCTACTGCTTCCGCACGAGGGTTATATAGCATCGACCCAACACCAACTGGGCCGCAGACTCCTGCAGCGGCTGCCACACCCGCCGGGAACCCAGGCTCCAGTGAGCGCGACCGGACGGAGCGGGGACGCGGGGGCTGCCATCTGCACATGATGCGGTCAGCCTGGAGCAGCGGGGATCCAGCCCCGGAGGGGAGGCCTCACCAGCGTTACGCGAGGAGCAGCCAGCAAGGCAGCACGTCGCAGCGCGGGATCCCAGGCCTCCTCCTGCTTTTTTTTTCCAAAAGAGCTGTCCCTGGAGTGGCGGACGCTGCCCAGCTTGCTGCTCGCTGGCTCGAGGCAGGCCGGCCTCCCACGGGAACAGAGGCTCCTCGAGTCTGGGCTGGCTATTTCTGACCCCATCATCACAAACAGCAAATATGGTCAAAGAGTGAGTCTGGTGGGAGGAAAATGCCTCGAACGGGAGCCCAAAGCCCCACATTCCAGTCACTGCACTGTCATGGCTGCGTGTGCCTAGGCCTGGCCCGTCCCTCCCAGGCATGGGTCTGCTCGTGGTCAGGATGTTTTCATGGCACTGGTTTTTCCGGGGTGAGCACCAGAATCACCCTGAGAGCTTCTCCTAGAACACATGCCCGGCTGCCACTGTTACAGAACTGGACTTAGCCAGAAGGACTTTGAAGAAGCTCCCAGGGAACGAGGAAGGAGGGGGCGGGGGGCAGGGAGGTTGTGCACCTGCTCTAGGAGCTCCTGCGAGGCCCACCTCCTGCTATGGGCTCCTCCACTCTCCCCGCAGGAAATGGCCAGGACTCTGGATTTTGGCAACTATTTTTTTTTTTTTAAAGATTTTATTTATTTATTTGACAGAGAGAAATCACAAGTAGATGGAGAGGCAGGCAGAGAGAGAGAGAGGAGGAAGCAGGCCCCCCGCCGAGCAGAGAGGCCAATGCGGGACTTGATCCCAGGACCCTGAGATCATGACCTGAGCCGAAGGCAGCGGCTTAACCCACTGAGCCACCCAGGCGCCCCATTGGCAACTATTTTTTACTGATGAGAACAGAACAAGTGCCCACAGAGGCAGGAAGTGCCCAGCTGTTTCAAATAATTACCAAGGCGGGGGCGCCTGGGTGGCTCAGTCAGTTAAGCGTCTGCCTTCGGTTCAGGTCATGATCCCAGGGTCCTGGGATCAAGTCCCACATCGGGCTCCTGCTCGGCGGGGAGCCTGCTTCTCCCTCTGCCCATTCTGCCTGCCACTCCCTCTACTGTGCTCTCTGCCCCTCCCCCCAACTCCATAAACAAATAATTTAAATCTTTAAAAACACACAAACAATTACCAAGGCAGCCATCTCTGTGACCAGTAAGTATCAAGAGCAAAGGTACCCCAGCTAGAGGAGATGCTGTCCCTTCCCTAGACTTTTACCTTTCCTCTGTACCCCCAGGAGGAACGAGGGGGCTGGCAAGAAGACAGATGGCCCCTTCCTCCCCAGTGGACTCGCCTGGACGGTCCTGAACCACGACACTGGTTGTTAGCATCGGCGGAGTGAGGGACCGTGTGCCAGGCGCCTCTCATGCTTCATCTGGGGTAAAAACCACACATCAGCCCCCGTGAAGGAACAACCGCTGTGACCACTGCCTCACAGAGGAAGAACTAAGGCCTGGAGAAGTTTAGCAGAATAGCCAATGTCACACAGCTTTTAAGGAGAAAAGCAAGTACTCAACACCCAAGTCCACAGCTCTCTAAAGACCACGTTCTCAATGCCTACACTCTGCACTAAGAGAAAGGTAATTCACAGCTTTGTAATCCCCTGCCAGCCCATGGCTCAAAATGCCGGGCAGTGCCCAGGAGCTGCCAGCAATCCATCTTGAGGAGTTAATACTGGGTGATTTACGAGGCACACAGAAGCAAAGGCCCGTGACAGTCTCTTCAAGGGTGAAACATTTCCAAAACAATCCTTCTCTGGGTATAAAGAAAGCCCCGAAGCTTAAAACCATGCCCATCTACCCCAAATCCCTTTCTCCTGCTTCCTCCCTGCCATGCTTCAAAGGGAATTTTGAGTCAAACACAAAAATTACAGAAATAAGGATGCTAGCAAGGCCTGGCTGGCATCAGCATTGCTCTGACTCACTGTCAAGCTCAGCGGTTCTACAGTCTGCTTAAGCTCCAAGTTCAAGCTCCCCCTGCTGATGGCGGGGTTGGGGCGGTGGGGAGGTGGCACAGTAGCTGCCCCCACTTTTGTGGGCAAGCACGGGCCTGGAAGCCAGGCCACACGCTGACCTGAGACCACGCTGGCCTGAAACTATCCATTTTGGGGAGATACCAGCTCAGCAGGTGCCCTCTGGCCTCCACTAAGAGGAGATCCCACCAACCCATCTCATGAAGACCGTATGAGGAGCAAGCATGGGGCTGTGTAAGACAAGAACTCTGGGGGGCTCAGTGGGTTAAGCCCCTGCCTTCGGCTCAGGTTGTGGTCACAGGGTTCTGGGATCGAGCCCCGAGTCAGGCTCTCCACTCCGCAAGGAGCCTGCTTCTTCAGTTCTCTCTGCCCTTGATCTGCCTTTGTGATCTCTCTCTCTCTGTCAAATAAATAAGTAAAATTAAAAAAAAAAAAAAAAAGACAAGAACTCTGTAGAGAAGGAAACTCTGATTTTCAAATGGTTGAAGGTCCCGTGAAAAGTGGTTCAAAATAAATTTCCAGGGGTTCCTGGGTGGCTCAGTCAGTGAAACATCTGCCTTTGGCTCAGGCATGATCCTGGAGTCCTGGGATGGAGCCCGGCACTGGGCTCCCTGCTCGGTGGGGAATCTGCTTGTTCCTCTGCCCCTTCCCCTGCTCGTGAACTTGCATTTTCTCTAGCTTTCCCAATAAACAAATAAGACTCTGCCTTTGGCTCAGGTCATGATCTCACGATTGAGTCCTATATGGGGCTCTCTGCTCAGCGGGGAGCCTGCTTTCCCACCCCGCCCCTGCCTCTCTGCCTACTTGTGCTATCTGCCAAATAAATAAATAAAATCTTTAATAGACAAATAAAATCTTTTAAAATATATGTATTTTAAATATTTTTTAAATTTTAAATATTTAAATATTTTAAATATAAAAAATATATTTCCAATATACATTTAAAACAATTATCCAAAGTTAGAATTAATTTTAAAAGAATGGGGAGGGGAGGGACTTATGGAGAAAAATGAACCTCTGACTAGCTCAGAGTGATGGAGGGAGGGAAAAGCAATGAAATGGTCCAGGATCATGGAACATGACAGAGGTAAAGGGAAGGAGAAAACAGAGCAGAGTTTATGGGCCTGTTTGTTTGTTTGTTTTTAAGATTTTATTTAGTTGACAGAGAGAGATCATAAGTAGGCCGAGAGGCAGGCAGAGAGAGAGGGAGAAGCAGGCTCCCTGCTGAGCAGAGAGCCCGACGCAGGGGTTGATCCCAGGACCCTGAGATCATGACCGAGCTGAAGGCAGAGGCTTAACCCACTGAGCCCCCCAGGCACCCCCGGAGCAGGGTTTGTTAAGGTTGTCAAGAATAAGGCTTCCTTCAAGAGATACCAAGTGAAATTAAGAAGACAACGAGAGGGTAAAACTGATTATTATGCCAGGAAATGCTTGGTAAAAGATAAAAGTAAGTAAAAAACACCTCAATACAGGCGACGGTTCGTGTAACCGACAGAGGTGTCATGTGTCAGCTTGCTTATGCCTGCAGAGGATACGACGGTTTGGGCACAGCTTACGCTGATGAACTCCCAAAGTACGGTGGGAAGGTTGGCCTGACAAATTACGCCGCAGCGCACTGTGCCGGCCCGCTGCTGGCCCACAGGCTCCTCAACAGGTCTGGCATGGACAAGATCTAGGAAGGCCAAGTGGAAGTGACTGGAGATGAATACAACGGGGAAAGAAGCGTTGATGGTCTACCTGGTCCCGTCACCCGCTATCTGGATGCAGGGCTTGCCAGAACTACTGCCGGAAATTAAGTTTTGGGGCCCTCCAGGGAGCAATGGATGGAGGCCTGCCTATCCAAGAAGAAGTGGATCTGTCCCAAAATGGCTCTTGCCCAAGAGGAAGATCGGGTAGCTCGGAAGAAGGCAAGTTTCCTTCCAGCTCAGGAGTGGGCTGCTGAGAGCTAATAACCAAACCACAATTCTCTATGAAGATTATTTCAGATAAAGATAGTAATAACCTTATTCATCAAGTAGCAAAAAATAAAAAGGTAAAAAAATAATAAAACAATAATTGAGGAATGGTAAAAATTCACCAAATTGAACAGGTAAGGACTATGCACCTTATTGTAAGCAAAAGTTACTGTAAAGGAACAAGAAGGGGTGCCTGGGTGGCTCAGTGGGTTAAAGCCTCTACCTTCGGCTCAGGTCATGATCCCAGGGGTCCTGGGATCAAGCCCCACATCGGGCTCTTTGCTCAACAGGGAGCCTGCTTCCTCCTATCTCTCTGCCTGCCTCTCTGCCTACTTGTGATCTCTGTCTGTCAAATAAATAAATAAAATCTTAAAAAAAAAAAATAAAGGAAGAAGAAAAAGAAAGAAGTAAAAATGGCCCAAGAGACTGGCTGACAGCCACAGGGAAGACTGTAAGATCTCTGCCATCACATCTGGTGAGTTTCTGTTCTTGTCGCCCTTCTCCTCTCCTCCAAAGGCCCTTTGCAGGTGGGGGGTGGGGTCCTAAGGACCCAGGCCGACCTGACTCTGCTCCCGTCCCCGCCAGCCCGCGGCTCGCATGGCTCTGGAAGCCTCCCTAGTCTGACATCACGGCTGGGGCTGGGCTGAGCCAAGGAGCACGCCGCTCCCTGCCTGTCCATGGCACAGACTCGCAGTTGGCAATGAGCCGGGTGAGGAAGCAAGTCAGATGTCCCACTGCATCCTGACACAGGCTGGCCAACAGCAGACAACACCTTCTCCATAAGAGAACCACATCTCCCCAAATACTGTGGTAGGTAATCAACCGAGAAGCATTGGTTTCAACCGTGACTCAGGACTTGCAGAAACCAAATCCAAGCCAAGGCCCCTGGGCAGAACCCTGTCCCAGACCAGGAAGGGCACACCCACTCACATCGCAAACCAAGCCTGCTGGGTGGCCAGGGGCCCCCCAAGACAGCAAGGGGCCCAATGTTTTGAAGGCCTAATAAAAAAAAATGGCAATGTGTGCATGATGTGGCTGCTTCTCAGGCTGGGGATATACACAGTGGCCTCTCTGCTTTTGGTTATGGACTATATTAATTCAGGCTGTAACAATGGTTGATTATTTTGAAACGTGGAGCAGAAGCTATGATTTTATTAACGGCATTAAAGGAAGTTTGGGTGATCTGCTAGGGGAAAGTAATGAAAACAGGGTTTTGGTGATTAAAAGAAATGATAAATCACTGCAGTAAGTCAGTCTAATCGAATACTCTTTCTTTCACCTTACTTCTTCGTAACAGCCTATTTGGCTATAGTTTTACCCTTTGCGGGGTCATGGACTCCTTTGAGATTTGCGAAAAGCCATGAACCCTCTGCCCAGGTAAATGCACCCTCTGCCCTGGTAAATGCTACATGCACAAAATCTCACCCAGTTTCTAGCGCCTACACACCCCTTCCCCTAATGCACTCGTGGATGGAAAACGTGGGACCTAGAGAGCTGGCGACAACCGAACATGAGGCGGCCTTGAGTGTAGGACAGAATGCCATACGGCCCCCACCCCGATGGCAGGGGAACTTTTTTTTTTTTTAAAGATTTTATTTATTTGACAGATAGAGAATCACAAGTAGGCAGAGAAACAGAGAGAGAGAAGGGGAAGCAGGCTCCCTGCGGAGCAGAGAGCCCGATATTGGGCTCGATCCCAGGACCCTGAGATCACGACCTGAGCTGAAGGCAAAGGCTTAACCCACTGAGCCACCCAGACGCCCTGACAGGGGAGCCCTCTGAACTACTACTGCATCACACCGGCCGGAGAGAAAGCCTTCTTGGTCCGCCAGCACGCCACCTTTCTGGAGCAGAGGGATGTTTATGATGCTCTCATGGTAACAGCTTCAGACTTCAGGCTTGGGAGAGGATCATAAACATATGCTCCAGCTCCACACCCAGGGACAAAAGGAAGGATGAAAATTGTTTGAGTGACCAGATAAAGGGCATCTCATTTTTTCTGCCTCTTCTATCCTGTTATCCTGAAACCCTGCTCCAGAGTGGGCAATCCCAACGCTATCTTCAAGGGCAGGGCAGAAAACAGCACAGAACAACTCTGGAGGAACTCATCCCCGCCCAGGTGGCACCCAGTCCTAGGGCCCTCCCCTCGTGCTGGGGAAGGGAAATCACAGCAAAACGTGTGGCTGGGAGGCTCCTCCTTCTCTGCACCTCCTTCTGCACCCTAGGGCTTTTGACCTAGGGCTTCCTGGTCTGGCCTAGTAATAATAATCCTCGCTGCCTACGCATCAGTGGCCCCGGGCACCTTAGTTTCTCCTGGGAAAATGTAAACAAAGATTGGAGAAACCTGAGATTACAGCCAGGAACTGAGTCAAAGGAGTCAGGGAAGACAGTGCTTATAAACGTCAGCCCCGGTGCAAATGTAAAACCCGGAGCGCTCCTGGTCAACGGACGGCAAGTCATGTTAACGGCCATCTTGTTAGTGAAAGAAAAGCACAGGGTCCTATTAGAATAATTAGGTACAATATCAGAGCAGATAATGGTGCAAAAGCTATTGCCCTCAATAAAATGACAACACAGTCCTGGACACAAAAATGGAGTTCCATAAACGCTTACAAGCGGTACGTTGTTAGATCTATGCAAGCCTTACAGTTTTCAAAGCGCTTAGTAAGGGGTGAGCAGTCAGTGGTCAGTATCACTCTGTTATAGATATGAATCTCTTTAATGTCTAACAACAGCCAGTATTTGGCGAACTTTTTCTCTAGAAGCTCAGAGAGCACCCTTGTGGGCCTGATGATCTCCGCCCCAAGGACTCAACTTTGCCACTGAAGCGCAAAAACTCCCACAGACAGCGCACACACAATGGGCAAGATGCATTCCAGGAAAACATCATTTACAGGAATGGGGGGCGGGGGGGAGGGGTGGGCGCCCTCCGCCCGTTGAACGTCTGCCTTCAGGGGTCCTGGGATCGAGCCCCACGTCAGGGTCCCTGCTCAGAGGAGAGGCTACTTCTCCCTTTCCCTCTGCCACCCGCCCCCTTCTCCTACTTGTGCATGCGCTCTCTCTAACAAATAACTAAAATCTTTTAAGAAAACTATTTATAAAAACAGGCCAGGGTAATTTTCTTCTTTTCTCATCAATGGGTTTTTCATTAGGTCTGTTTACATGAATGCCCCCAAATAAAACATACTTTTTTGGCACGAGATACCCAGAACTAATGAACTCTAAATATTTAGTCACAAGAATCCGGCTAAATAAGTCTGAAATAAACTCTCTAGGCACGGGGGAAAAAAACAAAACAGGCAGGCTTTTCGGTCATGGCGGTCATGACCATGAGAGATTCAAGAAGCCTCATCCCTATCACATGGTTCTCAAACTTTTGGTCTCAGGATTCCTTTCCACTTTTTAAAAATTCCTGAGGACCTCAAAGAACTTTGTTTATGTGGGTAAAATCTACCAATATTTATCATATTAGAAAAATTAAACAAATTTCAAAAGTATTTAATAATCAATTTTTAAAAAAAGATTTTATTTATTTATTCGACAGACACAGATCACAAGTAGGCAGAGAGGCAGGCAGAGAGAGAGAGAGGAGGAAGCAGGTTCCCCGCTGAGCAGAGAGCCCGATGCAGGGCTCGATCCCAGGACCCTGGGATCACGACCGGAGCCGAAGGCAGAGGCTTTAACCCACTGAGCCACCCAGGCGCCCCTTAATAATCAATTTAAAAGTAACAAATCCATTACTAGTATAAACATTTTTTAATTAAAAATAACTCATTCAAGGGTGCCTGGGTGGCTCAGTGGATTGGGCCTCTGCCTTTGGCTTGGGTCATGATCTCAGGGTCCTGGGATCGAGTCCTGCATCCGGCTCTCTGCTCAGCAGGGAGCCTGCTCCCCCAATCCCGCCTGCCTCTCTGCCTACTGTGACCTCTCTCTGTCAAATAAATAAATAAAATCTTAAAAAAAAAAAACTCATTTAAAAAAAACTTGAGATGCTTGGTATTGTTTTGTTTTTGTAAATCTCTTTGATGTCTGGCTTAAGAAAATACAGCTGGATTCTCATATCTGCGTATGTAGTCAATGTGCCATGAAAGAGTCTTTTGGTTGCACTATGTGAAGAAAATACGGCCTTATACAGACAGGGGCCTGTATAAGTTCTCTTTTCAGAGAACTGTGAACAGTCTTCTTTGACATTAAAACTTGACAAGTGGTAGCTTTTTTTTTTTTTTTTTTTTTAAGATTTCATTTATTTGACAGAGAGAGGCACAGTGAGAGAGGGAACACAAGCAGGGGGAGTGGGACAGGGAGAAGCAGGCTTCTTCCCCCTGAGGAGAGAGCCCAATGCAGGGCTCAGTCCTGGGGTCCTGGGATCATAACCCAAGCTGAAGGCAAATGCTTAACGACGGAGCCACCCAGGTGCCCCGACAAGTGGTAGCTTCTTAAAGATTAGTGAGGTGCGGAATCTGAAACTTTATCAGTGAGCGCCCATGACCCGTCATTTGTTGTGAGTTCGAGCCCCGCGCTGGGTGTAGAGATTACTTACAAATAAAATCTTGAGGCGCCTGGGTGGCTTAGTCAGTTGAGCATCCGACTCTATTTCGGCTCAGGTAATGAACTTGGGGTCATGAGATGGAGGCCCTAGTAGGGCTCCCTGCTCAGTGGGGAGTCTGCTTGTCCCTGCCCTCTGCCCTGGCCCTCTCATGTGTACCTGCGCTCTCTCTCAAATAAATAAATACATCTTTTTAAAAGAAGAAAATCTTAAAGAAAAAATCCACTGGTCCATCTTGCACTTTGAATGGATCTTTTATTCATGCACGACTGTGTCAGATGCACTGGCTAGGTTCGACCAAGTCACAAAGGTCTCTGAAATATTGACATTTTTTATTATAAAATACTTTTTAAAGTCACATTTGTTAATATTACCCCTTCTCACATATGTCTGTTAAGAACAGGGAAGCTATCAAGCCTTCAGTGGTGGATATAAGTCTTCCTAAATTAACATTTGTGCTTTCAAGTGAAAATGAGATC
This sequence comes from Mustela nigripes, assembly GCF_022355385.1. Classification (NCBI taxonomy): domain Eukaryota; kingdom Metazoa; phylum Chordata; class Mammalia; order Carnivora; family Mustelidae; genus Mustela; species Mustela nigripes. The sequence continues at coordinate 5,720,934 of NC_081565.1, forward strand.
GCCAGCAACAAATACTTCTCATTTCCCTGAATTGTTTACTTCATTCATTTTTAAGATGTCTGACAAAAGCTCATGTCTGAGTAGCCATACCAAAGTTTATTCTTTCAAACAAAAATGATTTCCCAAGAGAAAAGCAGCTGGTTCAGCTTGCAACTCCAACAACTGTACATGTGCATTCCCATAAGACAACTATTACACTCCGGTGCCTGACAGAAGTGCTTCACGTATACTTCCCATTTCATGACACTTGGAATGTTAAAAGACATATGTTTAAGGGTTGAGAGTTAATAACAGTAGTTTTTACTATTTCATCGACGTCACTCTTAAGTGAAAGGAGCCTCTTTCACCCCTGGCAAGCAGGGAGTAAGGGCCACTGATACGGTTCGGTGCTACTGCCTTGAATCATGCTCAGGCCGCCGCTGTCTGACCCACTACTGCTCCTGTACCATCAGAGCCAACGTCAACAGCAAAAAACGATGACCGTGGCCGGCGACGAAAACAGCGTCACCCTGAGGACCCTCGTGGGAACTACTACCCTGACAAGTACTTCCCAAGGCCGCAGCTACTTGCAGAACGTGGCAGCCACTCCCAGTGAGGCCAGGCCTCCACAAACCGTGCCACTAGAGCCTGTCACCGTTTGTTTAAATGCCTCTGAAGCTCACATAAAAGCCAGAGTCCTCAGAACACTTCCTCTGAGTCTTCCTCAGAAACACGACAGGGAAAAAAAGACAAGCAGCGCCAGGAACTGTTAACCCAATGTAGGACGTCTATCCCCCGGCCAGTCCTTGCAGGTAATGACGGTGGAGTTAAGGAGGAAACAGGTCCACCCTCAAGGGCAGTGACAGTCAATGTCGGCGGGCAAAACCCGGTGCAACCCGAGCTCGGGTGTCTGTGCAGTACTCGGGAAGCTTCCGTTCAGAGAACGCAGCGAGACAGTGACTTTCAATGACAGAGGAGCTCAGAGAAGCAACAGCGTGTGACAGAAGAGACAAAGACGCAGCTGAAGGACACTGGGCGGCTTCCCTCAGGTTCAGTCAAAAGGACTCCAGAGACGAAGAGGTAAACATCCAAACAAGCGCTCTGAAAGCCACCCTGTCACCCCAAATGCAGGGACAGCCACTGCAAACAGCACTTCCTCCACGGCAATCAGTGAGCCTGGACTGCACTTACAGGGAGAGTCTCAAGTCCAAGTCACTGTCAAGGTCATGCATTGAGTCAAGGGCACAAAGAGCCTAAGATCAGGAACCATCAGCTGTCAACCAGCAAAATGCTTGCGAATCTAGTGGCAGGCATCACTGCCCATGGCCTTCACTTTGCCAGCTGCCTCTGGGGCGGGCTAGATTGCAGAAGGGTGCGCTGAGGAGCACGGGCTGGGGGTATGAGGTCAAGCACACCGGGGAGCCTGCGGCGGGGTGCTTAGCAGTGTGCTGGCTCCAGCTCCTGCCTCACTTCTGTCCCCATCCGTTCTGCCATCACACCCCAGGGCGGCTTGCGCTGAGGGGCAGGCGATGCTATTCCTGAGAGTTCTCTGCAGGGGGGACGTGACCGCCCCACCTCTGGAAGCGTTACTGGCATAACCATTTTTCAAAGTCCTGAATGAAATACACATTTGCAGATCAGCTAATAAGCAGCCATGGCCTAAATCAATTCGGTGAAAGCATATTGATCAAGACACCCGCACCCTAACTACTGTGTCCTCCTTTTTCAATTTAATTTAATTAATTTATTTGACAGACTGAGACCCAGTGCGCAAGAGGGAACACAAGCAGGGGGAGTAGGGGAGGGAGGCTTCCCGTTGAGCAGGGAGCCCGATGCGGGGCTTGATCCCAGGAGCTTGGGATCATGACCTGAGCCGAAGGCAGACACACAACAACTGAGACACCCAGGCACCCCGACCCCCTTTCTTTTTTTTCTTTTTTTTTTTTTTTTTTTTTTTTTAAAGATTTTATTTATTAATTTGACAGAGAGAAATCACAAGTAGATGGAGAGGCAGCCAGAGAGAGAGAGGGAAGCAGGTTCTCCGCTGAGCAGAGAGCCCGATGCGGGACTCGATCCAAGGACTCTGAGATCATGACCTGAGCCGAAGGCAGCGGCTTAACCCACTGAGCCACCCAGGCGCCCCCCCGACCCCCTTTCAAAGGGTTTGTGATATTTGCTGATGTGAAATGGGGGGCTTTCTTAACAGTATGTCAACCAGCAAACGGTGAGCAAGAGCCCTGGTCTGCTCCTGTGACTTCCTGTTTTGACACTGCTCTCGCTGAAGAAGTCGCATGCTGTCACCTGGTGGAAAAAGCGAGAAACTGCCTTGTGTGCCCCAGACGACGACAACAGCATTCAGGTTTCTTTTCACTACAGATGCATGGGGACAATTCCGATCCCATCTTGGTTCAGCCGGCTAAGCATCAACCACTAGCCATCAGCCACTTGCGGAATGAATGGTCACAGAGACGATTCATTACCGTGGTCGTCCCCAAGCCCTGCAAAGCTGGCTGCAGAAAGCAGAGAGGCCGTCACAGGGATCAGGATGATGGAGAAGAGGGAAATGGAGCTGGTGAGGAAGGTCAGAGGATCCGCAAAGGGGAAGGGCGAGGCCAGAAGAAAACTAACCATAAAACTCACCAACTGGAGGACATGCTCTTGGAATTTTTAAGCATTTTCAGCCCAGCGGTAAGAGAAATGAATCCACAAACACCGAAGTGTATAAAGATGAGAAAGTAAAATGTCTCACCTCAAGATATTAAAACATTTTTTAAACTTTAAATTTTGAGTAATGTCTATATCCAACATGGGGCTCGAACCCACAACCCTGAGATCAAAAGCCACATGCTCCAATGACTGAGCCCGCGGACCAAGCCAGCTGGCTGCCCCTTATACGTTAAAACTAAGAGAACGACCTATTCATTGACAAATATAATAATAAAGGCTCCTTTTTATGTGACAAGCACAGAAAAAGAAGAAAGAAAACAAGAATATCTTCCAGACAGTTATTCTCAGAAGGTGAGTTTTTATTTTTTATTTTGGATTTTTCGGTTTGTGCTGCGGTGCTTTATTAGGATTCTAATTTGTGTTTTATCTTTTGTGATTTCCCCTTACCCTATTCCAAGAAGGCAGGAGAGCTCTCTAAGCTCTGAACCAGGCTAAAAGCAAATCCTTTACATGAAGTTCAAGCTGAAACTCACTGACAAGAATCTGTCCCAGAAGAAAAGAACCCAGTGCTTTTGAAGAAAAAGAGGGAAAAACAACAAAGAGCTATTTCCCAGGACAGGAAAGAAAACGGGCTGGCACATTCTGAGTGGGGCCTGCAGCCACTCGGGAGGGGTGGGCCTGGGGAGGCAGAAACCCCCGGTGCCAGGCCACCCAGAGCCAGAGCGCTACGAGGGCCGGATGGCAGGAGTCTCCAAAGCAAGGACTGTGGACGGAAACCACAAGAGTAGCAGACACCCCCAAGTGCGGTGCTCTACCCCGGGATCCTGCCAGACACTGGCGTGAAGCCTTGAACTCGAGTGTAGTTCAACTTACAGAAAATCATGCGGTATTAATTACATAGCAAGTGTGAAACAAGGCAGGTACCTATTACCTGATTTCCAATTTTTCTAAAATGAATCCTATTACTTTTATAATGATTAAAGAAAGGGTCAGCAACAAAACTTCATCAACAACAAATGAATTATGAGCCTTGAAGCACATTGCTGTCAGCACCCGGACGCACCGGCGGCTCCGAGCACTGAGAAAGCACTGCTTCTCAGTCCCTAGTGGTCCAAAGCCCCCTTTTATGCCATCGTGCACTATTCAAATCAGCTCAGAAATGCACAAAACATCTTCTCCGTGGCTTTTCTTAGGAGGGATGGTTAGAAAACCAAAGAGATACAGAAGGGTTATCAAGGCACCGGCATGTAAAGACCAGAGCGTTTAGAAGGTTCTCTCTGGCGTTGGTCTCATCTTAAATGAATCCCGACACATCTATTTTGAAAGCGTGTTAAATCAGCAGGAAGGGATGCTTTACACATAGCCATCCCCAATCCATTATGCCTCCTGTTCTCACAGTGAAGTGCTATCTGGTCCTTCCCAGACAAGACTTTCTCCTCCTGACTCAGTCTGGAGAAGGTGAAAATCACGCTCACTAGTGGAAACGGAATGAATCATCTGATCAAGCAGCAATCACCCCCCAGCCTCCCTCCACAGCGGACCTTGCGAAGTTTACTCCCTCCTGTCGAGCAAACGACCCTGGCTGCTCTCACCAAGTCCCTGGGGCTCCTCAGCCTGCCTCCCAGGAGACAGCAGCCCTTTGCCTCCACCTCCCGGCAGTACCCAGGCACGCGGCTTTGGGGAAGGACTAGCAGCACCAAAGAGCACAAGGGAACTTGCCTTTTCCATCTGTCGCTGATGCTTCTTGTAAATGCCTGATTGACCTAAAAATAAATGTTTGGAGAACAAAGGTTAGCTGGCAGATCTGCATTCTTCTGTTTCCAGCACTAGTAACTCAAGGCCTTGAATTCCCCAGTTTTCAACAGAAAGGGCTGGCCCAGATGGCTTGAGCACTCTCCCTAAACATCATCTCTGCTAAGGGACACCTTGCCTTGTCTGGGGCTCAAGCCTGCGAGTTAAGGATGCCCTCTAATGGCCAAAAAAGGTCTGGCAGGGGCCTGGGTGTGAGGACGACAAAGCAAAACACAGTAATTTCAAGCACCTTGAATCTCCCCCTCCACCTAAAATCTTTCATTCCCACAACTACACCATCCCTCAACATTGCTGTGGACAGCACCTGCTATCTGGAGAACGTGCCCCCCCACCCCCACCAAGGCTAGAGGCTGATTTCTAAAGTCTAGGTCTAGGAGCTCGGGAGCACTTGGTTTCCGGCAAACTCCCTACTTCACTGATTGGAGATGCAGAACTCTGCTGGACAAAGTGTCGGCCCCCAGGGAGTCTGTCTTCCTGCTGCGATGTGCTGGGTCGCTCATTAGAGCAGCAGCGCCGCATTCACACATTCGCCTACGACTGCGAGGGGCCGGAGTTCTAGGGAGAGCACAGAGGCTGTGAGGGAGAGACTGTCCCAAAATGACGGCAACAGCCGGGGCCGATCCAGCCCAGGGCGAGAGTGGGTCTTACATGGGGGCTGAAGTCCTCACAGGCCACTCACTCTCTACCTGACCATGACTACAAGCCTTTTCTCCTAAGAACAGCCGCCCCGCCCCCCCGCCACTGCCGCCGCTGGGTCATCTTCCCACCCAGGAGAAGTGGATGGCGCAGGGTAGGAGAGTCAGCTGGCACAAAGCTCGCACCAAAGCTCGCCCCAAACCCAAGCCGGCAGAGTCTGAGGGCTTCAAAAGAACCTTCGATACTATTCCTTCAGTCCCCTCTAGGACCTAGTTTTACATCTTACAGCAACTTCCAGAACCTTCACTTTCAAGAACTTTGCCGCACAGCACTTGCTCGTTGGTGCTGAAATGAACAAGGGCAGGAAATGGCCACTCGCAGCCCTGAGGCTCACCCGAATCTTCCCCAAATCCCCAAGTCCTTCTCTCTGACAGGAGTACTAGATGGGAGAGAAGGGATCAGACTCTGTTCGAGAACAGTCAGGCGCTCTCTCTGAAGACAGCGCTGGTCATCCTGTTCCAGGTGCCTGAGCTGTAGGACGCGGGGCGTCGGGAGCGCTCAGGAAGCCTCGCTCATGCTTTGTGGTCTCTGCCGGAAACCAGCTGCTGCACAGCTACGTGCGCCCGTGTGATGTGTGACAGAATAAGGGTCCAGAGTTAGTCTGATCGGCTGGAATAAGGATGACACTCCACTGGCACCACGTTCTAAATAATCAGAATAACTGGAAGAAGATAAATCCCAGGATCCGGGAAAATAAGAATTTACTTCATAAGGCCACTGCAGCATGGACCACATCATTTCTAATAGAAAGCAGGTAAATATATTTTTAAAAACTTTACTCTGGGGCGCCTGGGTGGCTCAGTGGGTTATGCCGCTGCCTTTGGCTCGGGTCATGATCTCAGGGTCCTGGGATGGAGTCCCGCATCGGGCTCTCTGCTCAGCAGGGAGTCTGCTTCCTCCTCTCTCTCTCTGCCTGCCTCTCTGCCTATTTGTGGTCTCTCTCTGTCAAATAAATAAATAAAATCTTTAAAAAAAAAAAAACTTTACTCTGGGGGCACCTGGGTGGTTCAGTTAGTTATGCGTCTGCCTTCGGCTCAGGTCATGATCCCACGGCCCTGGGTTCGAACCCCATATCCGGCTCCTTGCTCAGCCCGAAGCCTGCTTCCCCCTCTCCCTCTGCCTGCTGCTCCCCCTGCCTGTGCTCTCATTCTGTCAAATAAATAAAACCTAAAAAAATAAAAATAAAAATAAAAACTTTATTCGAAAAGAAGTAACTGCTCTCAAGCAGCCACGAACTAGTTCACTGTAGCACTGTTGCTAGAACCTTCTCCCTCTACTGCTTCCTACAGAACCAGTAATTCCCTTCACCTGGCATCAGATTTAACAAGGATGTTTTCTCTCATCAACCACGGACGGGGTGCTAATGCCTCTTTACAGAACTGGAGCACAGAGTGTGCACCTCTGGCCTGCCATTCTGGGGATAGCTATGTGGTGATGCGCTGGGCCTCTCGCTAGTTCAGGTTCATGCACTCCTGCACTCTGCGTCTAACCCAGCAAGAAAAGGCTGTTTATGGGATTTCAATTCCCTTCCCTCTAAATCATGCTGCTAGGTTATGCTGCTGTTGAGCTCTCCTTTCCAGACCCTTCTCTATTGTCTCATTTATGCTCAAAGCCAAGGCGCCAGATCCGCTCCGTTGGAACACACTGCGGAACTGAATGCAGACGCCAACCCCAGGCTCCTGCTGGAGACGGACCCACGTCCGCTGGGGAGCCAGGAAGCTGCATGTGTCCGGCAGATGCCCTGGGTGACTCGGACCAGACTGGGAAAGGCTGAGTCAGCAGCCTGGTCTTGTTCGGCACACAAGCCCCGAGGCGCACCGTGGCCCCCCTCCCTGCGGGGACTCACCACACCACTGGGAAGAGGATCGCTCCACAGCACAGCAGGTCTACCAGAAACAGAGAATCCTTCCACAAGCCATACTCCGTAGTCCCCTCCTCAGTGGACTCTATGATGATGTAGGCCACGTTCGCCAGAACCTACAGGACACGAGAAGTGGCTGAAGCCCTAAAGCAAGGGCAGATCCCCACAACAGCAGTCCCGGGGGAAGGTGGCCCCTTGGGCCTGCAGGTCCCCAACCACGGTCACAGCATTCTCTCCAGTGCCACGTGCTTTTCAGAGTATTGTGCTCTCCCCTCAGGGAGTGTCTCTGTGTCCTCCTCCTGACCTGTGACTGCCCTGAGCAACAGTTAGGTGGCAGTGAGGCCGTGTGATTTCCAAGGTCGGTCATACAAAGGACACCACCTCTGGACGGCCGGCTCACTGGGGACACATGCCTTTGGAGCCCTGAACCCTCTTGTAAAAGTCTGGCTACCCCGAGCCAGCCACGGTGGAGAGACCAGGCCGGGAAAGAGATTTGGCTGAGGAGCCTCAGCTTTTCCCGGCCCCGGGGACAGAGGTAAGCGAAGACTTCGAGGAAGCCCCAGCCACTGTCGGACCACAGGAGGCCCCCACGTTGGACTTGCCCAGCGCAGCCTTTCCACAACTTCTGACCCACATAGAATGAGACAATATGTGGTTATTGTTGCTCTCTGTCACTGCATTTGGGGTGATCTGTGACACAGCACAGATCACCAGGACACTCTGCTTTGCTTTTTGGGCTCCGAGGCCTGAGCAGAGCCGCTCAGGTGCTGAATGGCAGGCACCGCCCCCCCCAGTCAGCCACGATACCCAGATGCCTCAGGCCCTGCCCCTCGGAGCCAGCCCGAGCTGCCCGACGGTGTTCTCACAGTGCCAGAAACGTTCTTGGAAGTCTGGGCGCACATCTGTACATCAATCACTTCTCGCTCAGAAGCGTGCACTGGCTCCCCACGACCACGAAGGAGTTTCCGTTTCCAGGCTGATAGTCAAGGCCTTCCCAGACTAGTCCCTGTGCTTTTCGATGCACGACTTCCTTGTATTTGATGGTTTCAATGTCCCATTTCCTCGGAGCTGCCTGCCATGGAACCTCGCAGTCAGCCCCCTCGGGGTGTGCCGCCTCGCATCCCAGTCTGGGTGGGGAAGGAAGGTCTGCCTGGAGGGACAGTAGCTGCTCTGGGGGGACAGGGCGACCGGGAGCGGTGCAACACGGTGGGAGGAGGACGCAGGCCCTCCCTTCGGAGCTGGGAGGCGCTGGCAGGCTGCAGAACTCAGCGTGGCCGGCGCTGCGGCCGCAAGAGCCCGACCGCGGGGACTCGGGACGGCTCCTCAGCATCGCTGCTCACTCACCGGCAGCACCACGTGTCCCCGCTACTGATTTTTTGCCTGCCACATTTTTCTCCTTAAACATCGAGGCAAGGCCGGTCTATACCAAGAAGGCTTCTAGATCGCTCACATTTGGGCCATTCCTGGGAAACCTACAGCCACCGGTCTGTACCACTCACTGGGTGTTAACACGAATCCCTCTGTCATTAACGGGAAGGTGGCTTTGCTGCGAACACTGCCAGACCGCCCATCACTGGAGCAGGCTAACTTGTGTGCCAGGGGACTGCGGCACACAATCCTCCTTCCTCCCCTTGCCACACCCACACTGGGCTCCCAAACGGGAGCAGACGAGGAGAACAACTTTATCAAACACACGCTCTTTGGCTGAACAGAGCAGTCGGGCATCCCTGCTGGGCCCTCTCTGTTTACTGAGTTCTTTACGCCCAATCTCTGCCTCTCCCAAGGTTCCTCTCCCGAGCAGCTCACAACCAGGCAAGGCTGGCCTTGGCCGAGGGTCCCAAACCAGGAAGGGTTTAATAATAGTTGCCCTGATGTCTACTTAATATCCCACCTTGTGAGAACTCACTGGTGTCATTCACAGTTTTACAATAACTTGTTAATTAAAACACTATACAGCTGAGCTCGGCTAGAGGGGCAGCCAGAGGCACGAAGGCAAGCCGTTAGGGGTCCTGACTTTCCAGCAGATCTCTCCTCAATGTGGGCGTCCATAAGCCGTTCACCACACGAGTGACGGCAGACAGCTCTCAGGGCCTTGACCGAGCCCTAGGTGGGCCAGAATCCAGAAAGGGAACCCAGCAGTATGAGCCGGGGTTTCTGGGCGAGCCGCCTCCCTCTGGATAGAACCAGAGCTGAGTCCTGTGAAGTGTCAGGACACAACCAGGACGCGCAGGATCAGGGTCCCTTACCTGGAGCGGGATGACGATCATGAAGATCTTTTTGTCTTTATCGGAAAGGATGTGCTTAATGAAAGCCCAGCCCGTGCCGATGAGCGCGATGGTGATGAACAGGAGTGCCCCTTTCAAGCTGCAAAAGAAAAAGTTTCAGACACAGTGGCCTCTTCAGACTCTCTGCAGGTTCCACTGCTTAGCTCCTTCATGACTTCACGGGCTTCTTGGGGGAAGACAAGGGGCCAAATTTAGGAAACGCCTCTTGAGTGAAGCAGCACACAAACGGGTTCGCCACGCCCCCGACCTCCAAGCAGCTAACCCGCCCCATGGACGCAGCCCCCTCCCGAGCCAGCGGGCCTGAGTTCTCAGGTCTGGACAGCCACCCATGTGCCACACAGCTCCGGTGTGGCAGGAACCCGGACAGGCTGTCACGGGCGGGCAGCAACTATTCATGTGAGGCGGGTTCCTCCCCACCGTGGCCTCCCCAACTTCTGCACGTCGCCTTGTGCGATGAGCACTTCTCGGGTCGCTCTGTGTACTTACAGGTGAGTGATGTAGTACACGACAGCCCAACCCTCGATGGGAAAGCCCTGGGACGAGATGTAGTGGTAGTCGATCTGCAACGGAACGATCGCATTTCAGAGAGGCCCATCTCCCACACGCCTTCACGCACAGGGAGGCAGAGCACGTGCCACCACAGCACCTCACCATGTGGCGAGAGAAACCTGCCACAAGTTTCGACACCACCAGCACACAGGCCAGGTCCCTCTCTTGAGGCAGGAGATTCACGCGGGCAGAGAGCTGCCTGTTATTTTCTTTAAAATCCCCAAGGACCAGGATGCCTGGGGGGCTCAGCCAGTGAAGCATCTGCCTTCAGCTCAGGTCATGATCCCAGGATCCTGGGATCGAATCCCACATGGGGCTCCCACCAGAAAAAAGAAAAAAAAAAATCCAGGTGGAGTCACGCAGTTTCCCCTGTGCTGTTGTTTTGTCTTTTTGAAAAATATCTGTGCACTTCGAGCTACTTAAAGCCACCAGCATATTTTAATTGAAGAGGCCAGTCTCAGTAGTGCACTCGCGATGCTTCCTGCCACGACTCACAAACGCCAGCACTGATGTCTTTGTGGACCTTTCATCCTGTCACGAACAGCTATCTAGACACTGAAGTGACTCAAGGGCCTTGTCATTCATTACCAACCAAGTTCCAGAAAGATTCTTTTCACTTAGATCCAAATGGGAAATTATCCAAGTAACTGTCATTTCCAGAGACTGTACTGCATACATCACTACGCCTCTGATGCCAACACTCTGAAGGGCAGGACAGCGCGTGTCTGGAGACTGTCACCCTCCCAAGTGCAGCTGGCGGGTGCCACTGGGCAGCTGTGACCTTCCTCCCGCGGGCAGGTGCACTTCACTCCGCAGCCAAACCAACTACTCCAAGTGCAAGCACAACTCACACGCCTCCAGATGTAGAGCATCACTGTTCCCTCAAGTAAGTACGCTCACACCAAGCTTCATATCAAATGGGCACATGGGGAAGGAGAAAAATCAAGCCACAGAAACAATGTGGCAGGTGGCACTCTAATCTTGAGAAAAGACAAAACAAACAAAAAGGAACAAAAACAAGGAAGGGTCTAGGAAATCTCTGGCTATGTGCGTGTGTTGGAAGCAGTCTCCAGGCTCAGGTCACTGAGGGTGTCAGGATTTATCCCTATGACGGCCCCTCCCACACCAAATGCCTCATGAGAGAAGGTCTATCCTCATCTTATATCCCACTGACCTAGCTCCCCTTCCTTCCACTTCGTTTTTTCTGACTGTAGAGACACCGTACCTCATTTCGTAAATGACCCGAAACGTGAACACATACCGCGTGGAACACCAAGGAAAGAGACTTCGTGAAAGGAAGGGCCGCCATCAACCAGTGAATTTTAAACACGTCATTCCTATAAAAATGGAGAGAAAAGAATTAAAGGAATATCCCAGGTGCGCCTGGGTGGCTCAGTCAGTTAAGCATCTGCCTTCGGCGCAGGTCATGATCTCAGGGTCCTGGGATTGAGCCCCGCATCAGCCTCTCTACTCAGCATGGAGTCTGGTTCTCTCTTACTCTCCCTCCATGCTCCTCCCCTCTCTTTCAAATAAATGAATAAAATCTTAAAAAAAAAACCAAAACCAATATTCCATTCCCCCACCCTCCAAAGGATGGCTAAAGCTCCGGGCATCAGATGCATTTATAAGGAGGCACTAAATATTATCTAAGCAAACCACACCCATGAAGCCCTTTGGAGACCTCATTTCTGCCAACAGAAACAGCCCCGACAAAGCCCCAGAGTCCCCTCTCGTGCAGTCTGTGTTGTGACTGGAGTAGTGTTAGGCACTGAAGCCAGACAGGACGAGTTCCAGCTCCTGATAAGATGGGAACCCGTGCAGCTTGCCAGCTTTGTGCCCAGAAACCACCCTGGAAAGGCCCCAGAGTCAAGAGGCGGCGGGATCTACAAAACTGGCAAGAAGCCCCTGGGGAAACAGAAGGTGCCCAAACTTGGCTGTGGGGGCGAGCGGTGGCCCAGAGTGGGACAGGAGGAGCCAGGCGGCATGCAGGATCAAGGCCCGCCAGACACACCAGGCCAGCAGGGGAAAGTGTCGGCTCGCACCGCCGTGCCTACACAGACACCCGTCCACCTTTGGGCTGCCTCCTCACCCTGGGACTAATGTCCTAGGACACCAGACCATTTGGGAGACAAATGTAAAACTCTTCAAGTACATCAAACTTGCCTTAGAGCCACAGAGGAAACTCACACTCTGAGACATCAAGACGTTCTGCAAAGCCACAGCAGGCAAACATGTGGAACGGGCATAGCATCGGACAAGTGAGCCAACAAAACAGAAAGCTTGGCATAGAACAGAGAGCTTGACACACGGAGGCCTGACACAGGAGCGGTACGGGGCAGCAAATAAGGAGGAACGGGGAGGACTATTTAGAAACCGGCGCAGGGAAATCAGCTCAGAACTGCGTGCGTACATACACACACGGCTGGCTCCCCACTCCACAGTTCCATAGCGGAGCACTCCAGAAGAATTCCAGTGCTAAACAGAATACACACCTTTTGTGACCTTGGAGTAGGGAAAGGCTTCTTCCAAGACCCACGGCCCAAAAGATTATAATTAGAGAGCTCTAACTCCATTAATATTAAAGACTTTCATTCAACAATGAATACCCCAGACAAGTTTAACAGACTGGGAGAAGAAACTGGCAATGTCTAAGACAGACAAAGGACTGATATCCAAAATATCCAAGAAACTCCTGTGAAGCAATAAGAAAATGACAGAAAACCCAACAGAAAAATATGCAAAGCCTAACAACGGTCACAAGAAGGGGAGCCCATGGGGCACCTGGGTGGCTCAGTGGGTTAAGCCTCTGCCTTCGGCTCAGGTCACGATCTCGGGGTCCTGGGATCAATCCCCTCATCAGGCTCTCTGCTCAGCAGGGAGCCTGCTTCTCTCTCTCTCTCTGACTGCCTCTCTACTTGTGATCTCTGTCTGTAAAATAAATAAATAAAATCTTAAAAAAAGAAGGGTAACCCAAAGGGTCAGCAAGTCCCTAGAAAGATATTTCACATCATTGGTATTTAGGAAAATGAAAAATAAAATGAAGTACCAGTTTATACCCATCAGATTGGCCAAAAATAAGATGTCAGTGTTGGTACACAGGGAGACAAGAGCCCTGCTGCCCCATGGGCAGAAGTATAAACTAGCAGAGGTGACCCGGCAGCATTCAATGAAATTAAGTAAGAATTTACCCCATACCCAGGGCACCTTCTTCTGGGAGTGTACCCCCGAGAGAGCCATAATGGGACAAGGCCAGGGTAGGGGTGGGAGGTCATGGCCACACTGTGTGAGGGAGCGAGGGTATGGAGGCCGAGCCTCACTAAAGGGAGGGATAAGTAGAATGTGGGGATACACACTATGGAGTAGCTACAAGTTAATGAATTAGACGGACACACGGCAATGTAATTAGGTCTTAAGAAAGATACTACTGCATGAAAAATGAAAACAGTATCTGTAGATAGTATGGTTTATAGAAGTTAAAAACACAGGCACTATCAATAAACACGAGCTATTTATAAGAATACGCGCGTGCCCAACACCACCTATTACCTGCGTGTGAGCAGCTGGAAATGAAGAAGAGGGGCCCTGCGCGATGATAAGGCGGGCGTGTCACCAACTGACGCAACTCCCTTTCCGGGCTGGTTTCCTCCCTGGTACTTTCCTGTCTGGGGCCTACCTACTTGAAGGTCAACAAGGAAGTCAAGGCCAGAGGAGTCTGTCCCTCCCGAACCACACTGAGAACCCTGGGTACCCAGAGTGCAGAAGCGCACACTGCCGAGCCCGGCGCTCGCTCCCGCGCCCCGGCACCCTCGGTGGCAGCCCTGGCTGAGACATCAGCCACAGGGCAGTGATGTGTCGGGGAACACACGCTCCACAGCCACAGCAGCTTGGCATGAATACAGGTTCTACACTGGCCACCTTAACCCTTCTAAGCCTCGCTAACCTCTCCTGAAAATGGGGCAGCTGGATGATGAGCAGAAACTACCAGCACCAGGGGCCTGATGGGGCAAGGAGCGGGCACCGAAAAGCGATCGGCCGTCTTTCCCTTCCCACGCTCAGGGGCCCAGGGCAGCACCCAGAGAGCCGAGAGGAGCTGCTTAATGGGTGGCAAGTAGCTGTGGGCGCCGCTCACAGCTGTGGCAGGTGTCGCCAGCCGTGTCTCTCTTTTCCCCTCTCAAGACCTCCAGAAGGCGAGGCAAAGATCTCGCAGCTCCTTCCAGCAGTAAGGGACTGTGAGCCTCTGAAATGCACGAAGCCTTGGAGTCACATCCTTTACGTGACTCAAATTTCCAACCCGACAGCACGGCCTGTAAGTCTTCTGGAAACACACAGGACGGGGCGAAAGGCTTACATTACACACCCTGGTTGTGTGTCTACCGCCCTTCAGCAAGAAGCTAACACGTGCTGCACAAAGTAGGTCGGCATCATTTAACCACGGAGTTAAAACTTCCCACAATTTTACATAAGTGAACCAGTGATAGTGACTGTCATATCACTAAATACACGGAACAAAAATACCGCTGAACACCTGCCTGGTCAACTGTCTTTTATGTACCTCCGATCTGCATAACACCCTGATCTGCAAAGGCCTCCAGAACACAGTATTTCAGGGACAATCACGTAACACACCTCAGGCTCCAAGATCCTTAGAGGAAAGTGGGGCAATGACCCTGTCGCAGTTCTGTGGCTCGGGGAGTGAAGGGAGTCACGCAGGTGGGAGGTGTCCATGTTTACACTTGAAATTGGGCCTTGGGCTCCCACTTCTTACTTTTCTAATAAAGGCAGAAGCAAAACTTTATTTAAAAACCTTTTTATAGCCTGAATTGGTAAGATTCTTTTTTTCTTATTAAAGGCTGCCTGATTGCCTAGTCCAACCATGACCGTACAGGGTTCTTCACAAGTAAACAAGTAGCTCTTCCCATCTGGTGAGCGGAACGAATATTATGCCAAGTAAGAACCAGCGCTGTCCCAGCCAGAGCTCCCCACTCCAGCTGGGCGCGTCCTCCACACCACAGTCAGGCCACCAGGGACTAGAGAGGTCTCAATTTCTGCCCAACACTCCACAGAAAGAACGATCTGGGTGCCTATTTTATGAATTTAAATTAATCCACATTATGATCCCATAGTCCCACACCATCATTTAACTTAGTTTATGGGCCTTATAACAAGTACTTCACACTATTCTCTAACTGAAAATTAGTATTTTATTATGTTTCCTGGTTGGAAGGAGACAGATTTGAACACTCAGGACCCCGTGCCCCGCCACCGCACACGCAGGTGCTCCCTTTAAGAACTGAGTATAGGCAAGTAAAGCCTTCAGGTTTCAGAAGGAAGGCCAAGAGCCAGGCAGGTGGGCTTGGAGTGAGTTCCCTCCAGTAACAAGCTTCTGGAAGCCAACACTTCTCCCCCGTCAGGCTCTGAGCAGACACAGCACCGAGCAGCAATGCCCTGCTCTCGGCAGGCAGCAGGCCACTGTCGCTAACCTCTTCTCCTGAACAAACAGCCCCCGAATGGGATCAATGAGCTCACTGAGTCCTGGACCCTAACACCGTCACCATGGAAACACTTGCTTATACGTTTTGTTTTGTCTATTATTAAAATATTTGGATCTGCGTTTTATTTATTTTTTTTTTTAAAGATTTTATTTATTTATTTATTTGACAGACAGAGATCACAAGTAGGCAGAGAGGCAGGCAGAGAGAGAGAGAGGGAAGCAGGCTCCCTGCTTAGCAGAGAGCCCGATGCGGGACTCGATCCCAGGACCCTGAGATCATGACCTGAGCCGAAGGCAGCGGCTTAACTCACTGAGCCACCCAGGCGCCCTTTTTTTTTTTTTTTTTTAAAGATTTTATTTATTTATTTGACAGAGAGAGAAATCACAAATAGGCAGAGAGACAGACAGAGAGAGAGAGATGAGGAGAAGCAGGCTCCCTGCTGAGCAGAGAGCCCTATGTGGGACTCGATCCTAGGCCCCTGGGATCATGACCTGAGCCAAAGGTAGAAGCTTAACCCACTGAGCCACCCAGGCGCCCCTGGATCTGCGTTTTAAACAAAGCACGGGGAAGTAAACAAACACCAGGGCGTGCAAAGGCTCCCGACACGGCAAGGCTCACACAGTCTCCCTGTTACAGGGAAGACGCCCGTGGAAGAGGACAAGGTTGCCAGGGCCAATCCCTCTGAGGCTAAGAAGCCAACAGAAGGTGAATTATGCACCTCTGAACACACACTACGCCGGAGGGCTCGAGGAAGTCACAACTCACCTTCGTTTTCGAAGGATGTGAATCCAGATGGTCCCAGAAAGGAAAAAGAACAAGGCCATAGATATGTATAATTTAGGGAGGGGGATCTCTCCTGCGGAGAGGTAGCTGTCAGGGTTCTTCTCTGTGATCTCAATCTGAAACAGACACGAAATTAATGTTTACTTTTCAGGAACAGATCATCCCATAGTCTGCAATTTGTCACCAA
The DNA here is from genome assembly GCF_022355385.1 of Mustela nigripes. Lineage (NCBI taxonomy): Eukaryota > Metazoa > Chordata > Mammalia > Carnivora > Mustelidae > Mustela > Mustela nigripes. The sequence goes on from NC_081565.1 coordinate 5,737,245, forward strand.
AGCTGCTTCACTTGGCTAAGGAAGCACCAGCAGGTAACAACCACATTCCTAACGCACAGGTTCAAGTGTAAAAACATCCCACGTTGCTTTGTATTTTTTTGTGAATCCTCTGCAGAGATGGGATTCTGGCCACATTTTTCTCCTACTCTGTTTAAGTGCTGTTAAAACCCACTCTTACAATGAAATTATGTGTCTCACATTTTACAGGGCTGACAAAATCCACATGGAACACCTTCCGTACAGTACTCACATCAAGACTGAAGGAAAACTTGTCGCCAGACCGCACTTCGTTCCCAGAGCATTTATGGAAATAAAGACTGTAGAGGCCTTCTTGGTCATTGGTGCTGATGTTAAAGAAAAACTGAAAGTGAAGAAGACAAAAATTGAAGAGTACCCAAGTCCTCAGCTAAATGCTTAAATCTTAGAGATTATGAATGTTATGGACAGAAAAAAATACAGATTTCTTAATTTCTTATCGGATTCTCCCAGAGCAGAAACAGATGTTTTTGGGGCACGTGGGTGGCTCAGTCAGTTATGCACCTGCCTCTGGCTCAGGTCAGGATCCTGGAGTCCTGGGATCAAGCCCTGTATTGGGTTCTCTGGTCAGCAGGGCGCCTGCTTCTCCCTCTCCCATGCCTCTCCCCTCCCCCTGCTCATGCTGGCTCACTCGCTGTCTCTATTAAATAAGTAAAATCTTAAAAAAAAAAAAAAAAAATCCAAAGGAAAATAAACAGATGTTTTCTCGTTCTGTGATTCCATCTCAATATTTTGTTATAATAATTTTCAAGGTAGCAGGAAAAGGGATCAGAACCGCTCAGGGAACACCTCCATACCCACCACTGAGGTTCTACAACCTCATTTTGACCCAGAATCCCCTACCCGCTGTGGCTCCTGCTGAGGACTGCAGAGATAACCTATGAAGCAGGTACGTTATTTCCAAGTCAACATACTCTTTTGCTCTTTAGGTAAAAAATACTCCTGGAAAAAAGGAGGCTCCTCTGCTACTTGAAAAGGTAAAGGACAAATATTCCCTCATTAAAACTGACTCCTCTGGGCGCCTGGGTGGCTCAGTGGTTAAGCCGCTGCCTTTGGCTCAGGTCATGATCTCAGGGTCCTGGGATGGAGTCCCGCATCGGCATCGGGCTCTCTGCTCAGCAGGGAGCCTGCTTCCTCCTCTCTCTCTCTCTGCCTGCCTCTCTGCCTACTTGTGATTTCTCTCTGTCAAATAAATAAATAAAATCTTTAAAACAAACAAACAAACAAAAAAAAAAAACTGACTCCTCTGATTTCAGGCAAGAGAGAGGCTACGTTTTCTACATGGGCACATTTTCTCATTTCTCACATGTTTCATGGGTACAAATGAAGTTTAATGTAAGTCCAGACATTTTATATATAAGACCACAGAATACGACTCCTTGGTCAACTCTATGGAGCATTTTGGTAGAAGCCTAAAATGTGCTGCTTACATACATGATAAACTGTAAAGAGAAGCCAGGAACTGATGGGAATGATGCTTTCTTAACAGCTGGGTAGGGATGTGAGGGTCACACAGGGTCTCTGGGGTGCTGTCACTATTCTATTTTTGGTCTCCATGATGGTTACAAAGTTATTATTTATAATCATTTGTACTTGACATAAATACTATGTGCTCCTCTGCAAGCATACTACAGCACCCAGTTAAAATGGACAGGGAAGGGGCGCCTGGGTGGCTCAGTCAGTCAAGCCTCTGCCTTCGGCTCAGGTCATGATACCAGGGTCCTGGGATGGAGCCCTCATCGGGCTCTCTGCTCAGCAGGGAGCCTGCTTCCTCTTCTCTCTCTCTCTGCCGCCTCTCTGCCTACTTGTGATCTCTGTCAAATCAATAAATAAAATCTTAAAAAAAAAAAAGGGTACGGAAGAAAGGGACATTTGACAAGTAAACAGAAATAAAATACCAAGAATATTCAAGGTGAAATTATTACTTTGTTAAATTATGTCCTGAACTCAGCAATGTAGACCTAAGAGCATGTGTTTTAGTCCACACAGGGGGGAGCCAGAATACGCTTCTAAACATAGTAACTTTTAGTTCCAAAAATAAGAATCATATGAAGTTTCTAAGAAATAGCTATTTTTTTAAAAGATCTGTATAATCTTCATGGTTGATCAGAGTAGGTACCTGACCTTAAAAAAAAAAAAAAAAATCAAACAAAAGTCTATGTTTTAGAGTGGGAATAAGAGCTAACAGCCCCTTTCCTGCTTTAGGAAGATAAAATATCATCTCTGCTCTGTGGATAGAGCAGAAAAGCTCACAATGACTTCCTTGTCCAAAATCAGGATACTGAGTAGCAGAACAGCAAGGTGTCGCCTACAAACTTCATTACAAGGAGAAGGGAAGCCAGGGAAGAGGCAGACTGTCCGTACACTGCCTGTTTCCTGTGGCCTGAGAAGCCTGTGAACTGGTTATCTCAATGTCCTTAATCACGACACTCCCCCAACACAAAGCTTTAGTCACTGACAAGTATGTATATCCTATCATGCTTTCCTTGGTGATTTTTTTTTTTAAAGGCTACAAGAAATTTCAAAAAAATTACCTTATTAAGAACTTTTTATAAAAAAAAGATTTTATTTCTTTATTTGACAGACAGAGATCACAAGTAGGCAGAGAGTCAGGAAGAGAAGCAGGCTCCCTGCTGAGATGCGGAGCTCGAACCCAGGACCCTGGGATCATGACCTGAGCTGAAGGCAGAGGCTTTAACCCACTGAGCCACCCAGGCGCCCCCAACTTCATTTTTAAAATTTTATTTATTTATTTGAGAGCAAGAGCACAAGCAAGGGGAGTGGCAGACAGAGGAAGAGGGAGAAGCAGACTCCCCGCCGGGCAGGGGGAGCCAGATGTAGGACTCGATCCCAGGACCCTAGATCATGACCTGAGCCAAAGGCAGTCACCCAACCAACTGGGCCACCTACACGCCCTTAATAAGCACTTCAAAGTGAGAGAAAGAAAAGAGAAAAAAGTACCTTTTGTATTTTCTTAAGGAGGCAGTAAAAAAGTGATTAAACACAAGGATGGGCCTTGGAGTCAGAGAAACCTGGGTCTGAATCCCCGTCTTGGGCAAGTTACTTAACCTCTCTGAGCCTCAGATCCCTGATCTATAAAAGGGAGTAATAACAGTGCCTCCTCCATAGAGCTGCTGGGAGGATGAACAGAGATAATGACCGTGTGTAAGCGCGCCACACCCACTCCAAGGGCCCCATTATTACTAATGGATGGACTATTATTACAGGCCAGGCCCAAGATTAGGGATTTCATTTGCATGAGAAAGAAAACAAATTTAAAAAACCCTCTCCCTTATGGCCACCCTCTAAAGGGAGCCACAGAAAATAAGCATAATAAATGAGTACGTAGCAGTGTTGGAAAGAAGTATCAAGGGGAAACCAGCAGGAGGAGGGGAGGGAAAGAAGCTGCATTTAAAACAGGATGAACGGAGGCAGCTTTGCTGAGATTATGACATTTGAACAAAGGCCTGAAAGAGGAAGATATTAATCACTGGCTTCTGAGGGACAAGCATTCCTGCCTGTGGGTACAGTCAGGGCAGAGCCTGAGGCCTGATCATTTCTAGGAGCAGCGAGGTGGCCTCTGTGGCTGGATCAGAAACAGGAGCCAAGGTCGAAGAGGAGACTGCAGCCAGCAGACTATATGGCCTTGCAGACCAGGAAGGGCTGGAGCTTTTGCTCTGAGGCAGGTGGGAAGCATCCACAAGCTCTCAATGAGCTATTAATTCCTATGGTCACTAAACTTAAAGACCGTGTAAAAACTGTTAGGCAAAATAATGTATGCTGAAAGAGATCAGAACAGGGGATGCAGGGATGGGGGACACTGAGGGGGTGAAAACATAGAGACTCGTGGTAGAGAGTGGGAGGCACAGATGCATGCATTTGTTGGAACTGATCGAACGACATATTTAAGACCTGTGCATTTCACTCTAAGCAAATTATACCTTAATTAATGAAAACTGGTTAGAAATGGGGCAGTGATTCTTACAAATTAACGTTAAATGGTTATTTGTACAGTGCTTCTAAAGCACTTTTATGTTAAAAAAAATACTTATAATAACCCAATGAGATAGGTGCCATCACTATTCACTCTTAGATGATTAAAGACAAGATCCAGGAGTTAAGAGAGCTAAGGTCATCAGCCAGTAAGTGGGTGCTGAGACCCTATCCAATGTCCTACCCCAACCACAGGCTGTGGCTGTGGTATGAAGAACGGGGCCAGGTGGGCAGGTCACCGAACGCCATTGACCCTTGGTGAACACATCTCTAAAATCCTACCAGCATCCTAAACAATCACGAGTGGTCCTTCTAGGTACAGAATTCTGTGCTTCTCCTGAGTGGCTCAGTGGGTTAAGACTCTGCCTTCGGCTCAGGTCATGGTCTCAGGGTCCTGGGATCAGCCCGGCATGGGGCTCTCTGCTCAGCGGGGAGCCTGCTTCCTCCGCTCTCCCTGCCTGCCTCTCTGACTACTCGTGATCTCTATCAAATAAATAAGTAAGTAAATAAAAAAATAAATTAAAAAAAAAAAAAAGAATTCTGTGCTTCTAACACACTCCAAATGGGAGGCAGCATGGGATTAAAGAGCAGCAGGGTGGGGACAGCCAGGCAGATGCGGGCCTTGTCACTCACACTGGACATTCACAAAGTCACTCATTCTCAGAGACATGATCAGCTAAGTAGTGGGTAACAATACCTACCTTGTGGATTTGCTATGGAGAGGGCTACTACTACATTTGAGTGACTGATCTGTAGAATAACTAAATTATTATTCCTAAATTCAAAATTCCTTTGCAAATTCACCCTTTACACTACAGAGATAAATCCGATGAAGATTACTCAAAGAGAAGACATACCTGAAAAGAAACTGCCCCATCACTATTGTGAACAGAAAAGGATTTTTCTCCCGTTGCCTGAAAAAAAAGCCACAACAACCTGTTTTAGAATGATACTGGCAGAAAATGTACTAATAAAAAAAATTAAAACAAACAAAAGCACATCCTTCTTAAATCTTCAATTTGCTGACCTTCAGAAGCTCTCAGGAAATAAAACTCACCGTCCTTTCGAGATGTCTGCGATCCCCTTTCACGGAGAAAGAATCTTCCTCACCCACTTCCTTTTCTCAGTGATCTCTTCTGCCCCCCACTAGCCCCCTATTCCCTCCCCCCCACCCTGATCCCCCTGGAGCGTGTCTCCATTCTTATAGCTTCAGGAGGACTACGGATGCCAACCAAGGTCATATCCTGACACTTCACCTGGACACCATTCCCAATTTCAAATGATGAGCGTATTACTGTCACTGGTACAGTGGACTAACTCCAGAAATGAGGAGGAAAGACCTACACCCAACAACATGGATGAACTCAAAAGAATTCCGCTGAGTCAAAGAAGACAAAGAGAGCAGTGCCGAATAGGGCCCTTCCATCAAGTTCTAATCACTCATCTACAGAGGCAGATCAGTGGTTGAGGACGGGAGGAAGGAGGGGCAAGAGAACCTTGTGGGGTGATAAATATGTTCACCATTTTGTGGTGGTGGCGGCTTCTCTGGGGTACACTCAAGTCAAAACTTAGCAAACTGTCACTTTAAATATGTGTAAGTTACTGGATGTCAATTACACTTCAAAACAGCTGTGAAAACAGAATACTGCCATCTGGATGCCCCCTTACTGAAAAATCAAGATATCCCAACCCAAAATGTTCCCAATTTTTTCCTTCTGCTACTTCTACCATCTATTCTTCTACTAAAACAAAAACAAACAAACAAAAAACCTACTTCCTTCCTCCTCCACCCCAACACTGGCCCCGTTCTTTATCCACATTCCAAGACTCCAAGTCCCCCTGGCCCTAAATCTGTACCGTCACAACCGTGTTCTTCCTGGTCCTCCTAATTTCACTGCCTCTCTCTCTGAGGCTGCTTTGCCCATGACTTTCAGAACATCTGCCCCAAACACCACCTGCATCACAGTCCTTCCTGATCAAGAACTCCTGACGACTTCCTATTTTCTGTGCCATCAATGAATACCCTCTGGTGCCTGGGCTTTTATTATCTAAGATCCCTCTCTCTGCTCCCAAAGACACACCTTTTACTTCCCATAGGCCAGAACCAAGGATCTGTCATGCTCGTTCCCATTTCCAGTCTTTGCTTATGACATTCCTTCCTCTTTCCCCAAACAAATCCGCCAAACTCTAAGCCCTGACTCCTCCCCTTCCTGAGGGCTCCCCCTCACTGTCTGATCCTCTACTGTGCAAGTGCTGTACTACTCAGAACTCAATGTTACTTAGAAATTCTTCCAACCTGGTAACATTTTCTCTCCAAACAGGCAGCAACCCCCAGCGGATTAGGCATGTGTATGTGTGTACCTTTATGTCATGGTATATAAACATACCCCCACTCCCCCTCACATCCCCACACACATACACACATATGTACATATACATCCAGGAAAGCTGAAAACAGGGGGTGGTCAGTTCTTACCTTTGAATCTACTGTGCTTCTTTTAGATTTTCCACTGTCTAGAAGCAGAAACATTTAGAAGATATTACTGCATGATTCAGCTTGTATCTGATTACAGTGTCATTTTCTGAGGCTCTAGCTTGTCTAATGTCAAATACTTCGAGCTAACGGAAGGTGAGGCCATGTGCTATCTTGTACACTGACAACTCCTCAGATTCCAAAATAATTCTTGAGCCGCAGAAGCAGCAAACGAGTGTGTTACATGATCAGTGCTCTCTAATAAAGGATAACATTTAGTCCCAACAGGGAAATCATCTCTGAATAATCCCGTGTCTGTTATTGTCAGAGCGGCTGCATGGAGTGATCTTCCTCATTCTCTGAGTTATCCTGCTTGAGAACAGATCATTGTTTTAAAATACATAGATAACATTTATTTACATACATGGAAAAATTAATAGTGAATTACATTAGTACAATTCATACTTTTTTTCCCTCACAGCAAGGTGTGCTAAGACCGCCAATGGCTCCTTTCACGGAATAGAGAAGGCGTCTGTGCCTTATTCTCACTTGAGACAGCCTTCATAGGGAAGACAGGATTTCAAACTCCCTGCGGGAAAGAACTTTAGAATAAAAAAGAAGGAAGAGAGCACTTTGCGTGCAGTGCCTGCATATGAGGGCTAGAAAGGAATAGTGTGCAGACACAAAGCTACACCATCACACAGATGTAACATTTCTGCATGTCTTTTAATCTGGGTTAGAGTTTTGATAGGCTGAGAAAAAAATGTATAAATAATACAATAAACAGTGAGTTCTCTTTGAAGAACTAAACTATCAGACAAAGGTGACAGTTAATAAAAGAGGCAATAAATGTAAACTAGCCAATCACCGTCTGGAGATACAGTGCAGCCTCAGTAGTGAGAAGGAAAGCAAAACCAAGAATATCCTTCTCGCCTTTTACTTTGGGATCAACACAAACACACACCAAAACCCCAGTCCAGGCTAGGACATGGTGATGTGGGCACTAGTCCTACAGACTTCCCCAAAGGAGCATCCATTCACACAGTGCACTGGAAAGGAACGGAACACAGGCACCACTATTCTCCAAAGCATTCATATCCTTAGAACCAAACATTTCAATTCTGGGAATCCATCCTAAGGAACAAAGTTCTAGATAGGATCAAAGTTCTACAAATGAAGAATTCCCAATGCAGCTGTATTTATAATAGCAGACAGTGGAAATGTCTTCTTAAGGGGGAAGCCTGAGCAAAATTACAGTCTCCACGTAACAGAAGGACTGGTAACAATGAGCTGTCTGCAAGTTGAATGAACAGGGATGCTTGGGAAAATTACAAACATGACTAGGAGCTTCTCTTGCTTGCTCTGCTTTCTCTCTCTCAAATAAATTAATTTAAAAAATCTAAACAGAAAAAAAAAAAAAAATCAAACATTCCAGACCGAGAGCCCAGAAGGGATACAGATTACTCAAGTTCTTGTGCCGCAAGGACGAAGGAACGACTTTTCTTTTCCCCACCTTCCCCCCAGTTTCCACCTTTTTAACGGTTACGTAATTTTGTATGACCCCCAAATAACATCAATGCTGTGTCTGTGTGTGTTTTCACTTGGGGACAAAAGAGAATCTACAGAGCAGGGCAGGGAAGAAGATGCTGTTCTCTGCCTGACAGCTGACCTTGTTTTGGCTGAATCTGGTTGCCCGCTGAAACAGGGTTAGCCCCGGGCTCCTGGCTCTGGGGCTCCTGGCTCTGGCCGAGGACCTTCTCATCCTTGCTGAAGACGATCTTTGGTAACTGTGTACCAGCTTCTGGGGGGGCTCTTACTCTCACCCTACATTCAAAGTAAGAGAAAAGAAAAGAAGTTCAAGGTAATGTGATGGTCATCTGAGTATCTGAGTGCCATGTGTTACACACGGTCTCAGTATCCAAACCCATCATCTCAGTCCTTGTGAATCCCTGATGTAGATTCTAGGAGCTCCTCTGTGCACCTGCTAAAATGCGGACTCAGGAAGGTTAAGAACTTGCTGAAGAGTGGTGAGGCTGGAAGCAGCCAGGCGAGGACCCAGCATTCTCACTCTGAAGCTTACGTCCCTAGCCACCACATGGTTCTGATGGACATATTTTCCCCCTAAGCATCTATATGGTGTTCAACAAGGGGAACGGAACAAGGGGCAAAAAACCCAGTAAGGGGGCACCTGGGTGGCTCAGTGGCTTAAAGCCTCTGCCTTCGGCTCAGGTCATGATCCCAGGGTCCTGGGATGGAGCCCTTATCGGGCTCTCTGCTCAGCGGGGAGCCTGCTTCCCTCCCCCGCCTCTGGCTGCCTCTCTGCCTACTTGTGATCTCTGCCTGTCAAATAAATAAATAAAACTTAAAAAAAACAACCACACAAAAAAAAAACAACCCAGTAAGATGTTAAAGTGAACTTGAGGGGAGCATGGGAGAGGCAGCGGGCACAAGCAGTGGCCTGCCGGGATGCACTTCCTCTCTTCTCTCTTCCTAAAGATCCCATCCTGCCAGGAAAGGGAAGGGGAGGCCCCACGCCTGAATGGACACGTGAGCTGAGCTAGCACGGCCGAGCTGGAGCGGAGCACTTCTAGTCCTGCCTCATGGAGGAGAGGCCTCCCCCTCTCCCTGCATGTCAGCTGGCTGTAAATAATGAATTTACTCTGTTGAACATGCCATGCTATTTCAAGCTGCCCTGACTTTGCCTTCAATGCTCTTCCCTTATTTACCTGGTGAAGTCCACTCACTTGAAGGCTCTTTGGGCCAAGAGTTGCCTGAAGCCTTGCCCCTAGGGCCTCTGCAATTCACCAGTGTCTCTGCCCCACCATCTCGCTCTATTGCCGGGATCATCTGTATTGGTGTTTGGCCTCCCTTGGCCATCTCCAGGCTCCTTGGGAGTGGTACCTCCGTCTCCCCCATCACGTTCTTAACCTCCAGCACTCAACACAGTATTTGGCACATGGCGGACACTCAGTAAATGATAGCTTAACTACCGAATTCCCTGTAACTTTACTTGAGGATGGAACTGAAGGAACATGAGAATTACTTACTCACTTCTGGAGATGTCTAGGATTAGAAGGGTGACAGAGACAGACTGCTTTTTTAAAATACAGTAATTCACATCTTCATCCTGAGGAAGGAAGACCCCTCTTATTCACTCACACTAGAACAAGGCAAATAAATGATCCAACCTCCAACCCAAACAACACAACCGTGCCCACAGCTTGGATATGCCGGGTAGTCCAAGCAGCCACCGCCGTAAGAAAAGAGCATGGACAGAAGCAGGGAGCTCTCACCCAGTGTCCTGGGCTCACATGAAGGGAGGGATGAGGTCCCATGTGTAGTGCTCACCAGATAAGAAGAAAATCCGTCATTCTTTGTGCGGTCCAGGCTGAATCCAATCTAAGGGGGGCAAAAAGAGTAGAGGTAAATACCGACGCAATACTCTGGCATCCATACCTTTCTTACTCGAAGAGCTAAACAAGTGATTCTTTGGCCTAGGCTTTTCATGGTTTTCTTAGCGTTCATTTTATAAAAGGGGTTGCTAGTTACTCAAATTATTTAAGAATTACAACTTACATGTTCAAAGTAAAACTATTTGATGCCTGTTCACAAGTTTAATTTTCTCTATGTTCCGAGACTTCATATTTAAGTGTGCGGTGAAGCTCCCATCTGAGCAACAGAGAAGTGTAAAGCCCTTGACCTCCTGGGAAGGCACTTACGGTTGTGTCCTTGTCTGTGGCTCCTGCAGGGTCATTTACAGAAAGGCTGCTGACATTAACCACCATGTACCCGTCCTTGAAGAATCCAAAGGTGTTCAGGTGAACCTTATGCCTCACATCGTCCTGAAAAGATTTAGAGTGGTAGAATTAGTTAATAGGGAGAAGTTAACCTGATTATTTAAACTATTTATTTGCTGGAAAAGTATGGTATCTAGCTAACTAGTCACTGTTTCATATACTTGGCAATATATATGGTATAACACCTTATCTTGCTCCATAAGCTGAAAAAGACTCATAAGATTCATAAGATAGCAACCGTTTTGCAGAAGGAGGCGCATAATAGATTGAGTTCACGCCCATGCATACGTAAGGGTCCCAGGACTGACCTGGTGATCAAGTGGAATGGGAATTGCAGGGAAAGAGGAACAAGGTGTTCGTCATGCTCACAAGCTTCCTGCTGGCAAAGGCCTGGAATCCAGCAGGCACTCAAAATACGTGGGTGGGGGCTGGGGTGGAGAGAAGCGGCCAAAGCTGCCCCCGGAATATACTCCTTTTTATAAACCTTCTTATGAGACTTATGAACCCGGCTCCTCCCACTGCAGGATAAGGGCGACTGACATTACTCTTCTGATCTATAATACAATTTTTTTTTACATTTGCATCTAAACATGATGTTTCATGTGACAGGTCTTCAGGAAACAAAGCCTTATGCAAAAGGAATCCAGAAACTAGCCAGCTGGAGACAGATCTCTGGGACACAGGATAATCCTGAGATTTACTGAAACTGAGCACGTGGGCAAATGCCCACTACAGAGGCTTGAAACGGCCTCAAAATTGTGATTCCAATCTCAACTAAGCCAACAAATTTCAAGGCCGAGACAACCGTATTAGTGAATACTTCTCAAGTTGAGGCTCCACCGAGACATGTCCTGCTGTGTAAAGTCATGAGTTTTATTTTTTTTTTTTTTAAGATTTTTTTTTTTATTCATTTTAGAGAGGGAGAGAAGGAATGAGTGGGGGAAGGGGGAGAGGGAGGAGCAGGATCCCCGCTGAGCAGGAAACCTGACACGGGGCTGGATCCCAGGACCACGGGATCAAAACGCGAGCTAAAGGCAGCCGATTACCCAACTGAGCCACCCTGGGGACCAAGTCACGAGTCTTATATAGAAATCATTTGCCTAAATGAGGGCGCCTTCGGTAAGTCCGCAATAAGCTAACAGTTGTGAAGTAGCTCCTGAATGCCAGGTGCCAAGCTAAGCACTTTTCTAAAACCGGCAAAGTCATTTTTGCTACTATTTGTATCTTGCTCATAACTGTTAAATTCTACCCTCTGAGGGCACCTGGATGGCTCAGTAGGTTAAGCGTCTGCCTTCTGCTCAGGTCATGATCCTGGGGTCCTGGGGTCGAGCCCCGCATCGGGCTCCCTGCTCGATGGGGAGCCTGCTTCTCCCTCTCTCTCTGCCGCTATCCCGGCTTGTGCTTGCACGCTCTCTGTCAAATAAATAAAATCTTAAAAAAAAAAAAAATTCTACCCTTTGTTTCTTTTGATTGTAACCATCTGACAACACACTGAAATGCTCTGGGGACTCCAGCTCTGCTCTTCAGCTGTCTCTGCGGACATTCCCAGCAGGCTCAGGCTGGGTCTTGGTGTGAGCGGGGATTTTCTCTTTCTAGACTTGGGTCTCCAAGTCTGATTGCAAACCCCAAAGCCCTCTGAGGAGAGGCTGTGGATCAGATCTTTGGCAGACAAATCGTAAACTGTAACCCCCTACATAGCTAAAACAGACATTTACAGCCATTAGGAGGGCTATGTTTCCCAGTCCACTCTTCTATTCAAGGAATATAGCTCTGAGAGTCCTGTAATGTTAAGGGCCAAGGAGAGGGACACGGTTCCAGCATTTCCCCCCACCCCTCAATCCCATCCAAGTCTTTGGCTCCTGCTCCCAGCCAACCGCTCATACTCCAAGGCTCTAGGGGCCAAGCTTCCACAGTGTCTCGGGGCAGCCCTGGCTTGTGTTCTTTTACCCACTAAGATTGCAGCTCCCCATCCGCACACCCTCAACATTTTATTTATTTATTTATTTATTTTGCCCCTGGGAACTTCCCTTATTTTCTTAGGATTCAGGTATGCATTTAAAGCATGTTTGCCGGACTTCCATCTCCTGGTGTAGCCATGTGCAGTATACCAGAACTCCCAGGGAGAACAAGAAAAGCAGATCATAGAAGCCCTCCACTGGAAGGCAGGAGAGGGCTGCCAGACCACAAACCCCAGAAAAGCTAAAGCCCATGTCCTTTCTCAGGATTCTAAGAAATGATTTGAGTGACTATTTTCTCGCCTCTCCCAAAGCTGCTACAAGGTTACTACCATCCTAGATGCACAGGACAGAAATCAATTCAACTACATATGACGGATGCCTTAGCACACCATGGCTTCCTACGCTGGCAGAATGCCCAGATGAGAAGGGCAGGAGAGACAGAATGAATCAACAAATTCTCACCACGTGCCACAACATACATGAACCTCACAATATGATATGAAGTGAAACGAGCCACATCACCACAGGTACAATCGAGATGAATGTGGAGGACATCACCCATGGGGACAGAGGTCAGGACGAGGACGATTCTTGGGAGGGAGAGGTGTGCGGTCGCTTACGGGAAGGGGTCTTAAGGAGGTTCTGGAAGTGCTTCGTAACATTCTGTTTGTTGCTGGTTGTACAAGTGTGTTTACGCTGTGAAAATTCACTGAATCAGAGGCTAATAATGAGTATTATTTTTAGCATGGACATTGCATAAGGTTTAAATTTTACAAGTGTGCTTGTTCTAATTTAACCAGCATCTAAATGCTGTGCAGCCAAATGGAAGCCTGTTAAAAATTGCTTAACCCATTTAGTTTACCACCGTAGGTACTCTCTAGGCATGTGGGGGCAGAAATGCTTCAATCGCATGCTTAGAGGAGTTGTTTTGCCCATATAAACATTATACTCCTTTACTGTTTGTTCTCACTTTTATATTATCATGTTGCACGATAAAACAATGCCATTAAAAACACATCTTTGAAGAATATTTTAAACACTAACAACCGCAACACAAATGCCTCATCTCCACACCTGAGAAAGGGCTCTCCTGTGATAGCTCATCCTTGGGCAGCCCAGCGTAGTATGGAGTAGGAGCTCCACGACAGGGATGCAAGCACGAGTTCAGGGGTGACATGACAACCCAAAACAACGCAGACCGGAAGTGGTGAAGCTGGGACATCAACACCGATCTGCCGCAAAAGCCACTTTCACACGACTGCCCCCCAACACGCACAAGTATCACGACGGAACAGGAGATGCGAGCTGAACGACCTGGAAATAAGGGACAAATTCCTAAAAACATACAACCTCCCGAGACTGGCTCACGAAGAAAGAGAAAACTGAACAAACTGGCAGTGAGTGAGGAGACTGAACAGGCGATCAGACAGGGGCGACGGCGACAGCAAAAGGAACAAGAAGCCTCTCAAACTCTTCCAAGAACACTGAAGAGGAGGGAACACGTCCAAAGCCATTTTACAAGGCCAGCATTATCCTGATACCAAAGTCATATAAGGACACTACGAGGAAAGAACATCACGGGCCAATACCACTAATAAGCCCAGATGAAACACTCCTCAACAAAACACCACCAAACTGAATTCACCCGCACGTGAAAGGGTCATATGCCATGATCAAAGGTCATACACCCCCGGGGATGCAAGGATGGGTGAATATATGCAAATCAATAAATGTGAAATACCACATTAACCAAATTGAAAGGAAAGAAATTCCTATGATCATGTCAGTAAGTTTAGAAAAAGCATTCAACAGGGGCGCCTGGGTGGCTCGGTGGGTTAGGCCGCTGCCTTCAGCTCAGGTCATGATCTCAGGGTCCTGGGATAGAGCCCCTCATCGGGCTCTCTGCTTGGCAGGGAGCCTGCTTCCTCCTCTCTCTCTCTGCCTGCCTCTCTGCCTACTTGTGATCTCTCTCTCTGTCAAATAAATACAATCTTAAAAAACAAAACAAAACACCACAATGAGAAATCACTGCGTAGGGGCGCCTGGGTGGCTCAGTGGATTAAAGCCTCTGCCTTCGGCTCAGGTCATGATCCCAGGGTCCTGGAACTGAGCCCCACATGGGGCTCTCTGCTCTGTAGGGAGCCTGTTTCTCCCTCTCTCTGCCTGCCTCTATGCCTACTTGTGATCTCTCTGTCAAATAAATAAATAAAATATTTTAAAAAAAGAAAACAAGTGCTGATAAGGTGTAGAGAAAAGAGGGTTCCTGCACACTGCTGGTGGAAATGGAAACCTTAACAGTCATTATGGAAAACAGTATAGAAGATCACTACAAAACTAAAAATAAGATGATCACATGATCCAGCAATCCCACTTCTGGGTATCTATCCGAAGGAAATAAAATCAGAATCTTGAAGAGCTACAGTTGCACTCCCAAGTCCTTGCTGCATTATTTACAATCGCAAAGCATGGAAACAACCTAAAGAGCTGTCAAGCGTAAAAGGATAAAGAAAACGTCCACACGTGTCCCCGCGCGCACTCGCGCACACACACACAGCACGGACTAATATTCGGCTTTAAAAAACAATGAAATCGGGGCACCTGGGTGGCTCAGGGGGTTAAGCCTTTGCCTTCGGCTCGGGTCATGATCTCGGGGTCCTGGGATCAAGCCCCGCATCGGGCTCTCTGCTCAGCGAGGAGCCTGCTTTCTCCTCTCTCTCTGTCTGCCTCTCTGCCTACTTGTGATCTGTCAAATAAGTAAATAAAATCTTAAAATAAATAAATAAATGAATAAAATAAAAAACAATGAAATCTTCTTATTTGCAACAGTGTAGATGAACTGTTGGACATCATGCTAAGGAGAATAAGCCAGATACAGAAAGACAAATGTTGCATGATGTCACTTACATGTGTAATTTAAAAACGTGAATTTATAGAAGCAGAGAGCAGAACGGTGGTTACAAAGGGTAGGGCAGGGGGCGTGAAGGGAAATGGAGAGATGTTAGTGAAAGCATACAAAGTGCCAGATACGCAGGATGAATAATTCAGAGAGCTAATGCACAGCATGGGGACTAGAGTTAACAATATGGTACTACGCACTTGAAATCTGCTAAGTAAACCTCACTTGTTCTCACACACAAAACGGTAACTATGTGAGGCGATGGACACGGTAACCAGCTTGACTGTGGTGATTTGATATGCAATGTATACCAATGTATATACAGCTTAAATACATACAATTTTTATTTGTGAATTATGCCTCAAGAAACCAGGAAGAATATTAAATGCAAAGAGCAAAATCCAAGCAATCTAAAGTAAGAGCTAAATTTGTTAAAGAAAAAAAAAAAAAAGCAAATGTATTTACACTTCTGATTTGAGAGAAATTCACCAAACTATGCAAAGATTAGGATGGTAGGCAACAATTTTTTCTTTATACTTTTCTCTATTTTTAAAATTCCCAATGATGGTCATATATTAACTTGTAATTAAAAAAAAATTTTTTTTTTCGGTATTACCATCTGCCAGTATTATCGGTGGGACCCTTACCTAACCTACCCCCAACTTTTTTTTTTTTTTAAAGATTTTATTTATTTATTTGAGAGAGCAAGCGCATGCAGACAGAGTGGCAGGAAGAGACAGAGAGAGAAGCAGGCTCCCTGCTGAGCAAGGAGCCCGATGTGGGACTCGATCTCAGGACGCCGAGATCATGACCTGAGCTGAAGGCAGCGGCTTAACCCACTGAGCCACCCAGGTGTCCCTAACCTACCCCCATCTTCATCTGAATCTATCATATCACGCCATGTCAAATGACACTTACGGAAGGGACTCTGAAACTTACTTCGTACACAAATCATAGAAACGAACATTTTTAAACTACAAGGAACCAGGAAGGTCAAACATAATTGCTCATTCGATTGTATTTGACTCAATTCAGTGTAAATAAACCAGTATTTACAAAACACCACTTATGGCTGAAGCCCTAAAAGTGAAAAATACTCAGTTCCAGAAAATACCGCCACTAGTCAGTCCTGACCAAACAGGAATACAGAAACCTCTCCTTCTACCGTGGGAAAGCCAGAGATCTGGGCACTCTGGGACAAACGCCCCATCTATTCTGTACCTCCTGTGCCAAAGTGCTCCAGCCAGCATCTGGGAACAGGGTAGGAGTGTGAGAGACTCAGCACTCAATTTCTTCCTCCAGACACTCTCCCAGAAGGAGCAGCAAGGTCTGTTTCCTGAAGACAGGATGGCAAAGCAAAAGGAGACAGGCAAGGAGGGGGTGCCAACGCAGAGTTAAAAGGCCAAATCAGACACAAGCAATGAAGATTTAATTACATTTTCAAAACCACCTTGTTCTTTTTTTTGGTAAAGTAATCTCTACAACCTACATGGGACTTGAACTCACAACCCTGAGATCAAGACTTGCGTGTTCCACCAACTCAGCCAGCCAGGCGCCCCCCCCCCCCCACTATTTCTATTAGCACAGACATCGCAGTGATATTTGTCTGTTTCCCCAAGGATTTCAGGTTGCAAACACTTGACCTTGGAGCGGACTGCGCTAAGAGCTTCATCTACCACCACTCGATTCGTATCACAACACTACAAGGCAGGTGTCGATATGCCCATTTTATAGAGGATACGGAGGCTCAGAGTGTGCTTAAAATCATATTGTTAGTAGGCAACAAAGCCAGGATTCTAACTCAGGTGTGTTTAAACCCCAAACATGTGGTTTTGGCCACCTCATACCTTTTACAACCAAATAGACAGTATATCTTTTGTTCATTTTTAAATATTTTTATTGTAGAACATTTCAAACCATCAACTCATCGCCCACTTTGACCCTCTCTACTCCTCCACACCCCGATCTCTTCCAAACGGGATCTCATTCTAAATCAACTCGAATCCCAGATGTTCTGTCATTTCATCTGTTACTATTTCAGGGTATATCTGATAAGAGCTTCTTAAAAAAACATAACCATAATCACATGGTATGTTCTTAACCACAATAAACTGCTTATCAAGTTAATTAAGCAAGATTGTTCATCCATGAGAAGTCAAGTTTACAGGAACATAAAATACAGGACTGATCCCAGATACATATTTATACAGTGGGTCGTAAAAACTTGTAGTTTTTCCTGGCTTTCCTAGTAGACTTAGATCATCTGAAATCAGTGAAAACACAATTACAATCTCAAAAGTACTAACCCAAACAAGGAAATAAGTTATCAGTTTGATGATGATGATGAAACAATCTGAATTAATATAATTAACTTATTACAGAGGACCCAATTACAGAAAATGTGGCACCAGCAGATCATTCTGAATTATTTCAGTTTATTCTGAAAAGTTTGTCTTTATTTTCAATACACTGTCTGTAAACCTAAAACTTCATTTTAAGATTATCAAAATTCTAGGGGCGCCTGGATGGCTCAGTGGGTTAAAGCCTCTGCCTTTGGCTCAGGTCATGATCCCAGGGTCCTGGGATCGAGCCCCACATCGGGCTTTCTGCTCAGTGGTGAGCCTGCTTCCCCCTCTCTCTGCCTGCCTCTCTGCCTACTTGGGATCTCTGTCTGTCAAATATATAAATAAAATCTTTAAAAAAAATCTTTTTTTAAAAAGGCAAAAAAATTTTATCAAAATTAAACCAGAAAGTTTATCCAAAAAAATATATATATTTTTAAAGATTTTATTTATTTATCAGAGAGAGAGCGGGGGAGAGAGCAAGCACAGGCAGACAGAATGGCAGGCAGAGGCAGAGAGAAGCAGGCTCCCTGCTGAGCAAGGAGCCCGATGTGGGACTCGATCCCAGGACGCTGGGATCATGACCTGAGCCGAAGGCAGCTGCTTAACCAT
>NC_081565.1:5755451-5815412 GCF_022355385.1 Mustela nigripes
GATGTGGGACTCGATCCCAGGACGCTGGGATCATGACCTGAGCCGAAGGCAGCTGCTTAACCAACTGAGCCACCCAGGCGTCCCATATCCAAAAAATATTTTTTAAATGTGCAGTTTCAGGTCATAATTATAGACGTGCTTTTTTTTTTCTCTTCTTCCTATTTTCTGTTTGCAAGCCACTTTATTTTTACCACCACAAATACGTTCTTAGCATCTAAGCGCATACACACACTCAGAAGTAAATTCTTCACAAAATAAGTTTTTCTAAAATATCTGACTTATAGAGAAAATCTGAAATTAAAAGGTAATAAATATGCTGAGATCTTGAACCTCACCAACAGTTAACTTAAAATGAGAGGTCATCTTTCTCCTATCAGGTTAGTAGAAGTTATTAAGACTTACAGTGTGGGGTGTCGTGAAGTATGTGGGTAAGTGAACGCTGAACATTCTTACACGCTACTCGTGGAAGTGTGAACTGATGGAACCTTGTAGTTACAGGCTGTTTGGTACCTTCTATTTAAAGTCATCCCATGCCTAGGAATCTACACCACAGAAATAGGAGAGCTGACACACCAAGATATATCTACAAGGATATTCAGAGCAGCTCTGGTTAGAACTAAAAGCAAGATCAATTATGAGTCCTCCTTACAACGAAATATTATTGTAGTGGTCTAAAAAAAGGATGTAGGCCCAGGTATACCAACATTTAAAAAATGTCTGCAAGAGAGGGGTGCCTGCGGCGCCTGGGTGGCTTAGTGGTTTAAGGGTCTGCCTTCAGCTCAGGTCATGATCATAGGGTCCTGCGACCCACCAAGCCCTGCTTTGGGCTCCCCGATCAGCCCAGAGCCTGCTTCTCCCTTTCCCTCTGCCCCTCCCACCACCAGCTCCTGCTTGCTCTCCCCCACTGGCATGCTCGTGCTAATAAATAAATACAATCCTTAAAATAAATAAGTAAATAAATAAATAGAGAGCGGGGCCTGGCTGGCTCAGTTGGTAAAGCAGAGAACACTTTATCTCAGGGTGGTGAATTTAAGCCCCATATTGTGCAGGGAGCCTACTCAAAAAAAAAAAGCTAAGATAATAAATGAAAAAGACAAGGACATTCATTCAACAAGTATTTACTGAGTACCTACAGGCACTGCTCTAGGTTTTTTTGAACGCAGCACTGAGCAGATGGAAAAAAAAGCCCGCCCTGTTGAGCTTATACTCTAGCGCAGAGAGCGGGTGAGAACACGCAGTAAAGGCCGTGGTCTATCCGCCTGTGAGGAGTTCTGCAGACAAACAGTGCAGGGGAGGGAGAGGAGGAGCGGGACGGTGGGCCTCTGGGCCACTTAGAGGCAGGTGGTCCTGGAAAGCTTCACAGGGGAGGCACCTCCAGGCAGAGACAGGAGGGCAGTGTGAGCATGGCGGGGCGAACGGTGTTCCAGGCCACTGCACCGGCCCGGAGCTCGGCAGACGGAGGATGACGACAGGAGGCCAGTGTGGCTGCTCTTTGGCTTAAAAGTCACTGAAGACCTCTGCACAAAACCTGATCTTAGATTTTATACAATGTGATTACTCCAAAAAAAAGACAAGAAAAAAGAAAGAAACCTCTAAGTGGGGAATGCGCCTATGAAGATCATTAATGTTCTGCGGAAAAATGACACAGAACCTAACCGAGGGGACCGGAGTGGAAAGGGCTCTTCAACATGCTTGTGGCTTTCTTGTATTAGTCAAGCTTCCGGATGAGCAAAAAGTAAAAAAAGTCACCTGTCCCATAAATACTACGCCGCTGTTTCAAGATGATTTATGAAAGGCGACTGTAGGGGCACCGTGGGTGGCTTAGTCGGTTAAGACCCTGCCTTCAGGTCTGGGTCCTGGGAGTGAGCCCTGTGTCCAGCTCCCTGCTCAGAGGGGAGTCTGCTTTTCCCTCTCCCTCTGCTCTCTCCCCCCAAATTGTGCTCTCTCTTTCTCTGAAATAAATAAATAAACAAACAAACAAACAAATAAATAAATAAAATCTTAAAAAAAAAAAAAAGATCCGCACATCAGGCTTCCTGTTCAACAGTGAATCTGCTTCTCTCTCTCTTCCTCTGCTCATTCTCTCAAATAAATGAAATCTTTTTTAAAAAATCTTAAAAAAGCAAACAAACAAGATTGGTTGGGTATTACTGAGCACTCACAAGCCCACTATCCAGATTCAGAGAATTCCTATTTTTACGAACATGCCAACAATACCTTCTCCACTAGTAAGTGCTCACTGGGGAAAAACTGGGACAGAGAGAGGCATTCCTCCCCTCACCTAACACACACCTGCTGAACCCCCCCCCACCGTGCCGGGCACTGTGCACCAAAGGACAGCCAGACCAGCCATCTCTCGGCCTCACGAGGCCTGCCGTCCTCCCAGCTACACAAAAGCAAAAGTACCAACAAATACGATTCACCCACTCTCTGGACTTATGAAATGTCTGCATTTTAGCTGCTTTGGATCCACAGGAAGGGAGGGTGGGAAGGAGGGAAGGAATGAAACCTCGGTGCAGAGAAGCACCTTCGTTCCTCTGTCTAACCCTAATCTCCCAAACCCCTCCCCATGCTCATGAACTGGCTGGGTGTGTTCTCACTTTTCCTTTTAAAATACTTTTGCTAATATGGTGAGTGCTGTGATGTGTGTAAGCTTGACAATTCAAAGACCTGTACCCCAGGGGCAAATAACACATATATGTTAATAAGAATAATTAATTAAAAAAAGAACAAAAAAACAAAAAAATAAGTAAAATGCTTTTAATAAACCAATCCATATCCATAAATACCACATAGTATCATTCTGTGTTTTAAAAATTTGGATATACTGTGTCATAACGTATAAGTACTTCTACAACTTGCATTTCCGGACACTGTGCTTTTTGAGGACATTTCTGTGTTGATACACTTAACACGCTCTAGTTCCTCATTTTACCTGCTTACAGTCCATCACACGTACATCACAATACAGGCAGTTCCAATCTACAATGGCTCGACTTAACAATATTTTGGCCTTACAATGGTACAAAAGTGATAAGCATTTAGTAGAAACCACACTTCAAATTTTGAACTCGGCTCTCTTCCCAGGCTGGAGGTGTGTGCGATCCTGCTGGGCAGTGGCAGCGAGCTGCTGCTCAGTCAACCCTGCGATCACAATGGAAACCAACCCCTACACTACAACCACTCTGTCACTTTCAGTACAGTATCCAATATACTACACAAGATATTCCGCACTTTATTATAAACGGGCCGCGTGTAAGGTGATTTTGCCCAGATGCAGGTGACTGTTAAGCGCTCTAAGAGTTTAAAGCAGGCCAGGCTAAGCTCTGATGTTCGGTAGGTTAGGTGTATTAAATGCATTTTCAACTTCTGACATTTTCTTTTTTTTTTTTTTTTAAAGATTTTTATTTATTTGACAGAGAGAGAGAAATCACAAGTAGGCAGAGAGGCAGGCAGAGAGAGAGAGGGGAGGAAGCAGGCTCCCTGCGGAGCAGAGAGCCTGACATGGGGCTCGATCCCAGGACCCTGGGATCATGACCTGAGCCGAAGGCAGAGGCTTTAACCCACTGAGCCACCAGGCGCCCCAACTTCTGACATTTTCAACTTACAGTGGGTTTATCAGGACTCAACGGTGAGTCAAGGAAGATCTGTACATTCACTTCCCCATCCGTGTACATTCAGGTAATTTCCAATCTTTAGCCATCACAACGCTGTTACGAACATCACTGTACACATTTTCTTACAGATATTTGTGTGGGGATTGAGACTATATACATCTACATGTGAAAATTCTGGGACACGGAGTGCGCATACGTTCAGCTTACTAGAAATCACCAAACAATCTCCAAAGTATAGGAGTTTCCTTATATCTTCACTGAAATCTGCTGTTTCAGGTTCGCCCAGTCTCGGGAGAAACCCGTGCTGATGCTGGTCTAGCTGCTGCTACTTCATGAGTCTGAGCACCTTATCTGTTTAGTAGGCATTTGGGCTTTTCTTTAGCAAAATGCCTTTTTAGGGGATGCCTGGGTGGCTCAGTTGGTTGGGCGGCTACCTTCGGCTCAGGTCATGATCCCGGCGTCCTGGGATCGAACCTGGGATCGAGTCCCACATCGGGCTCCTTGCTCCACAGGGAGCCTGCTTCTTCCTCTGACTCTGCCTTCCACTCTGTCTGTCTGTGCTCGCTCTCTCTCTGACAAATAAGCAAATAAAATCTTTAAAAAAAAAAAAATGCCTTTTTAGAGCCTCTACCACTTTCCTTTTGGATTTTTAATGTTCTTTATACATTCTGTCTCCTAAGCTTTGACTTTTATGTTGCAGGTGTCTTCCCCAGTCTTTCACCTTTAATTGTGTAGTATCTTTTGCCCTTTTTTTCCCCCCCAATTTTGAAGGACAAAACCTATCAATCTTTATTCCTGATAGTATTTTTATTGTTATTTTTTAAATTTTATTTATTTATTTGACAGAAATTGCAAGTAGGCAGAGAGGCAGGCGGAGTGGGGTGGGGGTGGGAAGCAGGCTCCCTGCTGAGCAGAGAGCCCGATGGAGGGCTCCATCCCAGGACCCTGAGACCATGACCTGAGCTGAAGGCAGAGGCTTTAACCCACTGAGCCAACCAGATACCCCAGTATTTTTATTTTTTTTTAAAGATTTTATTTATTTATTTGATAGACAGAGATCACAATTAGGTAGAGAGGCAGGTAGAGAGAGGAGGAAGCAGGCTCCCTGCTAAGCAGAGAGGCAGATGTGGGGCTCGATCCCAGGACTGGGGGATCATGACCCAAGCCGAAGGTAGAGGCTTTAACCCACTTAGCCACGGAAGCACCCCATTTCCTGATAGTATTTTTAAAATCTTTCTTTCTTTTTTAGAAACATCCTTCTCTATTCAAGGTCATAAAATAGTAATGATACATTATTCTAAAAGTTTAAGGGTCGCTTTCACATTTTGGTTTTTAATCTACCAGGAATATATATATATATATATATATATATTTTTTTTTTTTTTTAAGATTTTATTTATTTATTTGACAGAGATCACAAGTAGGCAGAGAGGCAGGCAGAGAGAGAGGAGGAAGCAGGCTCCCCGCCGAGCGGAGAGCCCGATGTGGGACTCGATCCCAGGACCCTGGGATCATGACCTAAGCCGAAGGCAGAGGCTTTAACCCACTGAGCCACCCAGGCGCCCCTACCAGGAATATATTTTTGTGTAAGGTAGTTCTCTAGTTCATTTTTTTTCTCCCCATATGGAAAGCCACTGGTCCTAAGACTATTTCAGAGCCATCTGTCCTAACTTCCACTGCTCCGTGGCATCACCTCTATTACGCATCAAGATCTCATTAAAAGGTAATGCTTCCTACTCTGTCGGATTGATCTGATTCTCGCTACAGTATCATATGGCTTTATGCTCTGAAACCAATTAAGGCAAGACCTCTCTTCTGTTTAGATGTGTGTTGGCTATTTCAGTTCTCCAAAAGGAGAACCAGGGGGCTTCTCGGGTGCTAGGGACATCCTATTTCTTGACCTGTGTTCAGTTAAAAGAAAATTCACCAAGCAGCACACTTATGGACTGAGAAACTGAATGACAGGCAGTGAGATGAGAGAGGAGGCCAGCTCACAGAGAGACAGGCTGCCCTGCTGAGACTGTGCGCTCCCTCCTAAGGGGAAGAGGGTGCCCCTAATGGGCAGAAAAGGGCAGTGACATAACTGGATTTGGTGTTTAGACAGGTCACTCCAGCTACAGAACAAATAAAAAAGTGGACTAATGCTGGGCCACCATCTAGAAGGAGACTACACTGGCCCACAAGGTAGAAGGATGGCCTGGACCTCACATTCACGGAATTCAGTGAAGAGAAGTCATGGAAAGATTTTAGGCTTGAGAAAATGAGTAGCTG
This sequence comes from Mustela nigripes, assembly GCF_022355385.1. Classification (NCBI taxonomy): domain Eukaryota; kingdom Metazoa; phylum Chordata; class Mammalia; order Carnivora; family Mustelidae; genus Mustela; species Mustela nigripes. The sequence continues at coordinate 5,761,340 of NC_081565.1, forward strand.
GTGGTCCCAGTTACCAACGAAAGATCATCTGGAGCAAGGGTAGACAGGTTTGGGGTGGCGGAGTGGAAGGACAAGTGGGTTTCCAACATGCAGAGACGCTTACAAGACAAATGGACGTAAATGGGGAGATGGGGCGCACGGATGGCTCAGTCGTTAAACATCTGCCTTCGGCTCAGGTCATGATTGCAGGGTCCTGGGATCGAGCCCTGCATCAGGCTCCCTGCTTGGTGGGAAACCTGCTTTTCCTCTCCCACTCCCCCTGCTTCTGTTCCCTCTCTCACTGTCTCTCTCTCTCTCTCTCTCTCTGTGTCAAATAAATAAATAAAATCTTAAAAAAAAAAAAAAAAAAAAAGAAGTGGGGAGATGGATTTAGCTATCCAGAGCTTCAGGAGAAAGATCTGACCTGAACATGAAATAGGAAAAAACACTCATAATCCCTAAAGACAATTACTATTTTGGTGTATATTCTTCTTTTCTCCTCATCTTAATAATAGTTGTTTTGCACAGAAAATCCTCTTCTTCTAAAAATGAGAATATAGGGATGCCTGGGTGGCTCAGATGGTTAAGTGTCTGCCTTCAGCTGAGATCATGAACCCAAAGTCCTAGGATTGAGTCCCACTTCGGGCTCCTTGCTCAATGGGGAGCCTGCTTCTCCCTCTGCCTGCTGCTCCCCATGCTTGTCCTGCTCACTCTCACTCTCTCTGACAAATAAATAAATAAAATCCTTTTAAAAAATTAAAAAAATAGGGCGCCTGGGTGGCTCAGTGGTTTAAGCCGCTGCCTTCGGCTCAGGTCACGATCTCAGGGTCCTGGGATCAAGTCCCATATCGGGCTCTCTGCTCAGCAAGGAGCCTGCTTCCGTCTCTCTCTCTCTGCCTGCCTCTCTCTCCATCTACTTGTCATCTCTCTCTGTCAAATAAATAAATAAATAAATAAAATAAAAAAATAAAAAAATTAAAAATTAAAAAAATAAAAATAAATAAAAATGAGAATACAAAAAAATGCTTCTGCCTTAACTTTGCCAACAATTTCACATTAAATTGCTTTCAAATATAAACAAGTGGAGGAAAGAGACTTCAATCTAATTGTTCTCATCAACTGAACTTAAGAGAACAAATACAGCAACACTTCATTGAGCCAGCCGAAGGTCATCTACCTGGCCGCTTCATTTTAAACAGATCACCACCTGGCAGTCCACAGATGGCATGGCCTATAAATGTGTCAGATTTGGCCAACATGTTAGTTTGTTTTTTAATCTCAAGTAGTTGCTAGCTAGTATCACCTAAACGCAGGAATTTCTATCATTTCTTGAGGGAACAAAAAGAGAACCACAAGATTCAGCATGTCTCGGCCACATTCCAATGCAGCAAAAGCAGAGAAGCAGCAGCCGTCTGCAGAAGCACGCGCTCTGCAGGTCACACTCCCTGGGGTCTCCTGGCGCTGGCATACATGGCTTCTACTTAGCTCTGACAGCATCCATGCCTGTGACCTCTGATGAAAACCAATATCAGATCTCAAAGGTACGCAAAAATGTCTTTTAGCAAAAGGCACGCGTGATCAGTTTCCCTACAACAGAGAGAAACAAGGACACTACCATCGACCATTCGCTGCCTGCCCACTACTGATGAGAGGAGCTGCTTCCCCACGGAGCTTAATATGCAAACTCTTGGCTCATTGTTTTCAGACAGCAACTCCCAAAAGGAATGAGGTCAAATTGACTCAATAAAGCAAAATTCTGACAGCTAACCTAACTGAAAAAAATACAAAACACAGAAGTCTGGGGTCCTGGCCATCTGGGCCCTCCTGAGTGACAGTCACTGAGGGCTGCTTGCCTGGCACGAGTGGGGAGATGGAAGGAGCCCCGATCCTGGGCTCAAATTCTGTCACCTCCACTTACAAAACCTGAGTTCTGTTTCCCTAACTCATAAAGCAGGGACGAAGACATTTATGTCAACAGGCTGCTACAAGGAGTCAGAGAATAAAAATATCCAACATCAGCACAGTCTCTAGGTTATATAGGATACTTTAATACCAAGTACCTAGGACCATCACTTGAAACAGATTCTGTAGGACACCTCGTTTCCAAGTGAGCCTAGAACATGTGAGTGGACCAGTGGTCTCAACCTTCCCCTGCACACAGCAGTCTCACATACTACAATTCTGGCAGCACACGTAAGAGGGACGAAAGATTTAAAACAACACTGGAAGTACCAACAGCATCTGGCTCAGTGTCCTGTGTGCCCAGCTCTCTTCCTGTCTCACTCCGTGCTGCCTTGGCTGAGCTGTCGGCTGCCTTGACCAAGCTCTCTTCCGTGCTCCCAAGGCCCAGGTATTGGGTCTGACCTCCCACAGCTGCGAGAGCATTCTGTATCCTTTCCTTTCCTCAGAAAGAGAGAAGAGAGAATCTTAAGCAGGTTCCATTGCCCAGCACTCAGCACGACACAGGGCTTAATCTCACAACCCTGAGATCATGACCTGAGCCCAAATCAAGAGCTGGATGCTTAAAACAACTTAGCCACCCAGGCACCCCTATTTCCCCTTCTAGACCAACCTGAGCAATACTCTGGGCAGACAAGGCTAACCACATGACTTTACATAATGACCACAGTTTTGGAGGCTGCCCAGGAAGGGTCTGAGGTTACTAGGATAGACCAGCGAACAATCCATGGCCCTGGGATGAGGCACAGCACGGATTAGGAAGATCCTCTCTCAATTTCCCAAAACTTTTCAGATACTTTTGGGGGTGAGAGGGTGCCTCACAAAGCAGTTTGTGCAACAGGGCTACGGCCACTGATTTAAGGAAGATCCGCCATGTGAGGCTGGTGGGATCAGGGGGCCGTGGGGTCTGCGTATTCCTGCAGAGAGGGATCTGATCTATCCGATTATGATCATCGCAGCATCACACCGCTACAGATGTCTCTAAAGGCTCTAAGGAAAAACCTTCTCTGTGTCCTCTGAGCTTCTGGTGGCTGCGGACAACCCATGGATCTGCTATGCGTGCAGATGCCTCACCCCGGTCTCTGCTTCTGCCTTCACATGGCCTTCTTCCTTCCTGCGTGCGTCTCTTCTTGTAAGGACACCAGTCATTTTGCAAGGAGGGCCCATCCCAATCCAGTATGACCTAATCTTCACTACTAACTTCTGCAAACAGCCTATTTCCAAATACGGCACATTCTGAGGTTCTGGGTAGATAATACTTTTGGAGGTACACTAGTCAATGCAGTAGATATCGATACAGAAATATCCATCTTCCTAATCATTCACACTGAAGTATTTAAATCTTAATTACCCGGTCCACATATGTCTTATCCTTCAACTAAAAAGGTGAAGGAAAAGAAAACCCACTAGCTGGTCCAGACAAGATTTTTTGACTCCAAGTGTTTTTCTACTAGTTAAAAAAGTAGCAAACTGCATATGAGGAAGACGAAAAAAGAAGAAACAAAATGTCTAACAGCAGCAGGGCATGGGGCAGGGGCAATAAAAGTCGGGGGAAAAAAGACGAAACGATCAGCAGACTTTTCCAGGGCTACTATATGAAAAACTCTAGCAATCAGATATTTGATTCCTCTGCACTAGTATTTTCAGAAGAAAGCAAACTAGCACGTATGCCACCAAAGAGTCGTCACTTTTATAAGGGCCTGTTAGGTGCTCATACACACATGCTGAAGACCGGATGCTTGATACACAGTTGTACTTAGAAGAAATCAGGGGTGCCTGGGTGGCTTGGTCAGTTAGGCATCTGCCTTCCGCTCAGGTGATGATCCCAGAACCTTGGGATTGAGCCCTGGAGCGGGCTCCCTGCTCAGTGGGGAGTCTGCTTCTCCCTCTGCCCCTCCCCCTGCTTGTGTGCACACGCACACTCTCTCTCTCGCTCACTCACTTTATCTTTCTCTCTCAAATAAATAAATAAAATCTGTAAAAAAAAAAAAGAGAGAGAGAGAGATGAAACCCTGAAAGGTCCATGTAAGGAACCATTTGAAGCAAACACTGAGGTTAGGAGTCTTTTGAGCTCAAATGGCAGGTACTGGTGTTAAAATAACCTTCAAAGTGCTATAGACTATGCCACTTGGGTGCATAAAAGAAGGTAGGAAAAGGTATGAAAAATGACGAAGACCCAGATCAACCCATATGTTCCCATTATCCATGCCCAAACGAAAAGGAAACCTGCTGTGTTTTGGCCACCAATTACCTAGAGCAGCATGTGCTCAAGCCAAACAACAATGCTTCACTCCATTGGTTTAATAAGAGGAAAAGGAGTAATTCAGCTATGCTAATGGGTAATTACACAGGAGCTGCCCCTCACGTCCCACAAAATAGAGCAGTTCGATAATTATATCCCCAAACTTAATCCTTCCACCATGAATGTGAGTAGGAGGGTGGGAACGTATGTTTGCAATCTGAGGACAGATAGCCATCCTGCTCCTTTGCTCCCTTCCCAACCATGAAGCCACATTCACAGTATTATCTGGTCGTCCTCCTACAGCCTGGTAGGTGGTGGAAGAAGCATCTCCCTTCATAACCTCTGCCAGCCACCTAGATGCCACCCCCTCCTTCACCGCTACGTCTGTCCATCATTTGCCTTCTAAATAGCTAGTGGTCAGGGCACTCAGCTTGCTCAGTTGGTAGAGCTCTGACTCTGAATCTCAGGGTTGTGAGTTTGAGTTCATGTTGGGGGTAGAAATTACTTAAGAATAAAATCTTAAAAAACTTATCCTTAAAATTAAGAATAAAATCTTAAATTTAAAATAAATCTTATAAAAGAAAAAAAAAAAAAGCTAGTTGCCTGTACCCTCTTCTCCCTCCTCTGCACAATGCCCTACTTTAGGTCCTAATCTTGTACCTAAACCCCGTCTATCACTGGCTTATCACTTGCTTCCAGTCCTACCCTCCTGATCAACGGTCCACAGAAACCTATCTAAAATGTCAACTCAGTGCTGTGAAATGTGTAAACCTGGCGATTCACACACCTGTACCCCTGGGGATAAAAATGCACTATATGTTTATTTAAAAAATAATTAATTTTTAAAAAATGTCAACCTAGGGGCGCCTGGGTGGCTTAGCTGGTTAAACATCTGACTCTTGATTTCAGCTCAGGTCATGATCTTGGGGTCGTGAGACTGAACCCCACACTGGGCTCTGTACTGGGCATGAAGCCTGCTTGGGATTCTCTCTCTCCCTCTCCCCCTGCCCTGCCCCTGCTCACACACACACTCTCTCAAAACAATACAAAATAAGGGCGCCTGGGTGGCTCGGTGGGTTAAAGCCTCTGCTTCTGGCTCAGGTCATGATCCCAGGGTCCTGGGATCGAGGCCCACATCAGGCTCTCTGCTCGGCAGGGAGCCTGCTTCTCGGTCTCTCTCTGCCTACCTCTCTGCCTACTTATGATCTTTGTCTGTGAAATAAAGAAATAAAAAATCTTTTAAAACAAAAACAAATATATATATATATTATAGGAAAAAAAAGAAAATGTAAACACAATCACTCCCAACCTAAAAAAACTTCAGTGGCTCCCTGAATGCTACAGACAGGATTCAAATGCCTTCACATACCATAATGGCCTACCTCTGTGCTTCACTCCTTATCGACCAACACCACGACAGTGGACTATTTCTTGCCGCCACACTCATGAGACTGCCCACTCTGACTGGACTATCTCTTTCCATATGCTTCTCTCAGCTAATTCCTCTTCCTAGCATATAAAGTCTTGAGATTCAACTCAGATGCTACCTCTTACAGAAAATCTTCCCTGTCTTACACTCTTAGAAAATGTTCGGGATTTTGCCTTCCCCCACCTGACCCCCACCTACTTCAGGGCATGACTGTTAAAAACACAATGCTGTAACAAAGCTACTTGTTTCTGGGGCACAAAGCACATATCTGACAAAAACACAGTATCTAGAATATATAAAGAACTGTCAAAACTCAACAATAAAAAAACCCAATTAGAAAACAGGCCAGGGGCGCCTGGGTGGCTCAGTGGGTTAAAGCCTCTGCCTTCGGCTCAGGTCATGATCCCGGGGTCCTGGGATCGAGCCCCGCATCGGGCTCTCTGCTCAGCAGGGAGCCTGCTTCCCCTTCTCTCTCTGCCTGCCTCTCTGCCTACTTGTGATCTCTATCTGTCAAATAAATAAATAAAATCTTTAAAAAAAAAAAAAAAACAGGCCAAAGAGGGGCGCCTGGTTGGCTCAGTTGTTACAGCACGTTGACTCTTTTTTTTTTTTTTTTTTAAAGATTTTATTTATTTATTTGACAGAGAGAAATCACAAGTAGATGGAGAGGCAGGCAAAGAGAGAGAGAGGGAAGCAGGCTCTGCTGAGCAGGGAGCCCGATGCGGGACTCGATCCCAGGACTCTGAGATCATGATCTGAGCCGAAGGCAGCGGCTTAACCCACTGAGCCACCCAGGCACCCAGCACGTTGACTCTTGATCTCAGGGCGGTGAGTTCAAGCTCCACGTTGGGCAGAGAGTTTACTGAGAAAACAAACAACAACAAAACCCAGAACACAACTACTTGTTTCTGTGCCTGTCTCATTTTTGCATTTCTAGTGCCCCCCACATAGTAAGCATTTAATAAATGCGGAATGAATGGATTACTATTTGGTTGGTTCTACTACTCAGTGCTATGTTTTACTACTCATTTAATGTTTTACATAAACGTACCTAAGCCTTGTAACTACCCTGTGAGAGAATAAGCATCATTCCTACTTTACAGATGAGTAGCAAGTCGGAGTAGCAAATGAACACCAATCTCTCGTGCCTTCTCTTCCACACACAGTCCAACCCCACCCCACTCCTACACCCTGGCACATTCTTACTCACGCTCCAGGTCTCCGCTTTAATGTCCCTTCTCCACGGAACTGTGCCATTATACCAAAAACCAAGGCAGGTTTCTCCTCACACAAAGCAAAATCCACACATCTCAGCACGACCTCCAGGCTCATGTGTACCTCCTCTGCCTGCCGCTCCCCATGCTTGTGCTCTCTGACAAATAAAATCTTAAAAAAAAAAAAAGAAGGAAGTCTATACTAGACTCAGAATATAGAGGGCCACATCTTGTTTGCTTTGCTGGTCTGAAACCCCCACTCTTGGATGGCCCGTGGGATCATGACTAACACAAGCAGTCTATGCTTCCTAAGCACAGGAGTGCCTAAGGAGTAACACTTGTTTGCACTTGATACTTTTCCTTTGTTTCCTGTGCCATATTTGAGAAATATAACAAGATCTACTACATGACAGACATATAACTTAATCAAGACGGTCCTATATTTTGACACCAGACAGCATAATTACAGATCAAATGCCTAACTGCTACGGTCTGAATGTATGTGTTGCCCCCAAATCCATGTGCTGAAATCCTAGTCCCCAAAGATAATGGTATTCGGAGGTAGGGGTTTTGGGGAGGAACTCATGTCATGAGGGCTGAGCCTTCATGAAAGGAATTAGTGTTCTGTAAGAGAAACCCCACAGAGATCCCTCACCCCTTTCACTGTAAAGGTACAGCAAGCAGACAGCATCTATAAGCCAGGAAAAGGGCCCTCAACAAAGCAAGAATCCCATATTGGAATCCCCAGCCTCCAGAAGTCTAAAAAATAAATTTATGTTGTTTATAAGCTACCCAATCTGCGGTATTGTTACAGCAGCCTGGAAAGACTAAAGACTAATAAACACAAAAGTGTAAGCCCTGGACATGAACATGACAGAAGATAGACAATCAGACACTATGTCTTCCAGTGCAAGAACACAGCACTAACTACAAAGTGGTCTTGCCAAAAGAATCAATCCCGAACATGATCAAGCCTCTAGTCCAATTAACAGTTAAAAGATAGAACACATTAAACTAGAAAACACATGTCCATGCAAAGACACACATGTGAATGTCTGTAGCAGTATTCACGATGGCCAACAAACGGGAAAAAAAAACCGCAAATATTATCATGCGGTGAATCAAGAAGAAAAAAATGCGGTCTCTCCACATAATGGAATAGTATTCAGTCACAAAAAAGGAATGGGTTACCAATACCTGGTACACATGGATGAACCTCAAAAGACCCAAAAGACCCCATATTGTGTGATTCCATGTATATGAAATATCCAGAAAGGGCAAATCTATAGAGTCAGAAAGGAGATTAGAGGTTACCTGGAGCTGGGCGTGGGAATGGGAATGAACCACAAACCAGCCCAAGGGATCTTTTGGTGGGGATGAAAACGTTCTGCTGCTGGACTGTGGTGACAGTTGCTCAACTCAACAAATTTACTGAACTGTACACTTAAAATGGGTGAATTTCATGAAATGTAAACTGTATGTCAATAAGGTAATTTATGAAACGGAGCCTAGAGAAAGAGAAGGAATCTGGGGCACCTGGGTGGCTCAGTCAGCTAAATGTCTGACTCTTGATCTCAGGGCCGTGAGTTCAAGCTCTGTGTGAAGACAATCTAATGCTGCTGTTTTGAGGGGCTCCCTTCAGGTGACTTCTGTTTCCTTGGGGAAGAAGTCAGAATATTTAACAGCAAAGAAATCACTACAGTATTACTATGGAACGACCACCATTATACTTATGAAATATGTACACAGATGAAAAACATTAAGAAATTTAGCACAACAGGAAGAAAGCAAGTACCAGAATTACACCAATTCAGTGTGTTTCTACCACTGAGGTCAATATATGTTTTTATCTCTACCAACACTGTCAGTATTTACCCAATGATGCTGACCACCTGACATTTTAATTCTAGAAATATAGAAAGAACACTGGATTGGGAGCCAAGAGACATGGCCCACTGTGTCCTATTACTAGCTTTGTCTCTAATTTATAACCTATATGAATTCAGTTACTCTACATAATTTAGGGATCCTAACCTATAAAGTGAAAGGATTCTGAAAATCAGTTCTTAAGTTGGAGTCATAAGCCTTGCCACAGGGTAAATTTCAGTAGAATTAAAAAGTCCCAGAAATTCCCCAAGAATGTTTTGTCTACATTTCTACCTGCACTTCTCTGGGGAGAGGTTCTATATTTCAACAGATTCTCAAAAGGAGTCAAGGCTCACCTATCTCCCTGCACTTAAGAACCATTTTAATCAGGGTAATTTTTACTTACAAACAACAAAAGCTGAGAACCAAAAGTTGGTGCATGGGTCTGGCCAGGCCTTTTAATCTGCATTCTATATTCTTTAAATTCTACCTTCACAAAATACAATCCTCCATGGTTTGTTAAAGTGATGTGTTTTAGTAAGACGGACCTCCTATAATCCTACAACTTCTTAGAAAATTGTACATTTTGAAAAACACGTACAAGGCTTTGGGTCATAACGACTTACTTTTCTACTCCCCAAATATATTAACCTGCTGAACCACCTGGAGGCACGTTTTAGCCTTAGATGGCTGTTAGCTGTGAGTTACAAAGTAAGATCCAAAGGATCATTCTAGGCCTATCATAAATCTATTCCCTAGGCAGACAACGACATGAGTGAGGGAGAAGAGGGCAGGCTTCTCTCATCAGAAACACATTTTTAATGTTGGTTTTAAATTCTCGGTCGTGTATTTCCAGCAAGATTTGAAATTCCTCCTGGAGATTCCCGCTTTCATCAGTCCAGACGGCGCCCTAAGCCGCACCGGGAAACTGAGGCTAAGGCTGCGCCTACCTTCAAGGGGCACAAGAGGATGAAAAGTGGACACCGCCGACAAGCGAAGTCGGGGATAAAAGTTAGAGGGGCAAAGGGAGGGGGAAGAGCTGGTCGCTCTCAGCTAGGAACCTAGGGAAGCCAGCAGGGACTGCAAGCGCGGCTTCCGCAATCTCGGGGATTAACGCCGGCAGTTCAGCCCCTTCCCCTCTGAGGCTCAGCTCGAATCTTCCTGCCCCTTCCAGACGGCCCGAGGACCCCCGTCATTCCCACAGTTCCCAGAAGACCCCTCTCAGAGAGAGGCCGCGTCGGGGGCAAAAAGGGGTGAGGGCGATCGCTCAGAGACCCCCTCCACCGTGGGCCAAAGTTGCCCCCAGCCCAGGAGAGAGGCCTCGGCCTCCGCCCCTCGCCCGGCCCTGGCCGCCCCTGGCCGGCCCTGGCCGGCCTCACCTTGAGCGCCAGGTGGTGGACGCGGCCCAGGCCGGGCTGAGCCAGCAGCTGCAGCAGCCCCAGCAGTGGGAGCAGCCGGACGCCGGCGACCAGCGGAGGACAGCGGGAGCCCGAGGGGCCGACCGGCGCCGGGACGGCCATGTTGTTCCAGCATCACCAGCCGCTTCCTCTCCCGCCCACTTCCGGGGGCAAAGGGCGGCGACTCCCGGAAGGGCCTGGAAGAGGAGGTCGGCGGCGGGCAGTGCGGTGCCTCAGGGGCTGTTTCCTGGGGCGTGAGGCCGGGGAAGTGGCCGAGGGGCCGAAAGTGGCTACCTTGGGGCCATTCAGTTTGGCCTCCGCTGTGAGGACTTTCGGTTTAGCCGGAAGGGGTGGAGCCCTTCCCGCGGCGGCGGTGGTGGTGGTGGTGATGGGGGGGGATGTTTGAGAAATTTGTGGCGGTTGCCGTGGCAACAAGGGCCGAGCCGGACGCTCCTCCCCCTCTCCGCTCGCGGGGCCTCTGGTCAGCCCCGCAGAGTTTTGCAAGCGACCTTGGGCCTGCGAGGCCGCGCCCGCAGGGGGATCCGCGTTCTCTGCGGGTGGGAAGTCTGACGCCGTGGCCGCAGCACCGTGCGCGGCCGGTGAGCGGACCGGCTTCGGGAGCGGCGCTGAGTCCGTGGAAATGACCGAGTTCCCGGCGTGTCCTAGGTCCCTCGGTTTTGTTGGGGCACCTCACACTAAAATTTCAGACGAAATGGTTGCGGTAATGCGATGTACTGAGCCCTTATCGGGTACCTAGGCCCTTTGTGTGCATTCCTGAATTTGCTCCTTGGAACAATCTGGGGAGGTAGGGGGTAGGTGTGATCGTTGTCCCCACTTTCCAGGTAAGCAAACTGAGGCTCTGAGACGTTACGTCGTTTGTTCCAGGTTGACAATCAAAAGGAAACCTTTACATGCTGCGTCATATTACCTCGAGAGTCTGGGTCTCCGCGTTTTTCTCTGAATTCTGTGTGGAGACTTTATGTGCTTCTAATCTGTGGGCTTTATAGGGATAGATCTTTCATAGGGAGGTCTTCAGTAGCGAAGGCAGCCGTTGGGTCCCTTCTATCACCGCTTTGTCAAGAAGTTGCAGAAGAACGTGCTTATGAAAATCGCCAGTAGACTAGCCAGGTTCCGTTTTTTTTTATTATTATTATTTATTTGTCAGAGAGAGAGAGCGCGCGAGCACAGGCAGACAGAGTGGCAGGCAGGGTCAGAGGGAGAAGCAGGCTCCCTGCCAAGCAAGGAGCCCGATGTGGGACTCGATCCCAGGACGCTGGGATCATGACCTGAGCCGAAGGCAGCTGCGTAACCAACTGAGCCACCCAGGCGTCCCCAGGTTTTGTTTTTAAATTGTGTTTTAGCTTGCCGTAGAAGCGATGCATGCTCCTGGTGTGAAATCAATCCAGTGAAAAAGGAGAAAGTAAAAAACCACGAGTGTGTTGTATGACGGAATACCATTCTGGACGTGTTCATTGGAACTAGGAAATGAAATTAACATATTTTAATATTTAATATATTTTAATGGCCCTAATGGGCTGCACTCAGGTTGGGAAAAAAAAAAAAAATCAGTCGGGAAAATACAGAATAGGGAAGGGAAGAATGAGGGAGTCAGGGAACTCGATTTTTTTTTTTTTAGCTGTGTGCAATTTTGGTGAAATCATGAATCTGAATTCCTCCCTTGAATAAAACACTGGTACAGATTCTGTCACACCCTCTGTAAGGACGAAAGTAGGGCACTAAGGTGGAGCCAGGAAGACAGAGGCACTGTTTACTAGTTGGGGAAGCATATCTCTTCTTTCTCCAACCTCTGATCTTTGGCCCTCTGTTATATACATACTAATCTTACATCTCTGAACAGAATTTTTATCTGATCTTACTGCGTCATTTCACAGACAAAGAAACAGAATGAGAAACCATTACTTTAAGAATCCAAGATGATAGTAGTTAAATTTAGTTATCAAGTGACTGAATTTCCAACTATTCTGCTCAGTACTTTATATATACATTATCTCTTTTAATGTCACAAAAACCTTATAAGGTATCTATTTTTATTCCCTTTTTTAAAGGATGAGGGTGGGTTAGATTACTTTATTCAAGGGCCTCTGCTTATTTATAAATGACCCAGATGGACCGCTCATTCAGGCCCCAACCGCAAAGCCCAGTTTTCATCTCTGTCCTGTGTTGTTATAAAAAAATCATTTGCATATTAGGCTCAAAGGGTTCTTAGATAATCAACAGATACATCTAGCTGTTTAGCAAATTTGAATACAAATTCAAGGCACTGAAATGACTTGGTCAAGATCATACATCTAGTTGTTAATCTTCTGCAAGTATCTTTAGAACCAGAACTCCAACCTCCTCTGCTTCAGACCTGGGTCTGTGCATCTCATACTATAGCTTGCAAGGTTTTCTAAGTCTTACCATTTCTAATCTTTTAAAAGATTAAAATCCCAGAATATAAGTGACCAATGTGTTATTAAGTGAAATGCTAGGAGCACCTGGATGACTCATTCATTAAGCATCTGCCTTTGGCTTAGATCATGATCCCAGGGTCCTGGGACTGAGCCTAGCATCCAGGGTGTCTGCTCAGTGGGAAGCCTGCTTCTTCCATCTGACTCCCCCTGCTTATGTTTCCTCTCTTGAAGTTTCTCTCTCTGTCAATAAATAAATAAATAAAATCTTAAAAAAAATAAATGTTAGAAATAATTTCAGAAGGCACTTTAAAAATCAGCAAAATGAGGGGTGCCTGGGTGGCTCAGTGGGTTAAAGCCTCTGCCTTCAGCTCAGGTCATGATCTCAGGGTCCTGGGATCGAGCCCCGCATCAGGCTCTCTGCTCTGCAGGGAGCCTGCTTCTTCCCTCTTTCTCTACTTGCCTCTCTGCCTACTTGTGATCTCTGTCAAATAAATAAAAAAAAATCAGCAAAATGAGAGAACATAGTAGGAACATAAGTGGTACTTTCTTTTTGGCATCGAGAGATTTCAGAGATAGCTGATTCTCACTTCACTGTGAAAGTAGTTGTTCAAAGAAAAGGTGATTTTTAATTGCAGTTTCATTTTCAAAGGCAGTCTGCAATGCTTTGGAGTATTTCTGTTGTTTACTTTTTAAAGCAAGGTGCCATTTTTGAGACTCTTGGTTTTCAACTCGAATATACTAATAGGCTTCTAAAAATGGAATGATTAGGAAGAGTCTTAATTTCATTAAGTGTTACAACCGCCATGAAATATTTAAATAGTTTACAAAATAGAAAGCTTTTGTCTTTTAGTTTCTGGGAAACAGTTTTACAAGGGCTTAAAGTTGGGTTCTTATTCTTTTTTTTTTTTTTTAAGACTTTATTTATTTGACAGAGATCAGAGGCAGGCGGGGGGGGGGGAAGCAGGCTCCCTGCTGAGCAGAGACACCCCCCACCCCCGCAGATGTGGGGCTCGATCCCAGGACCCTGAGATCATGACCTGAGCCGAAGGCAGAGGCTTCACCCACTGAGCCACCCAGGCGCCCCTTATTCTTTGCTTCTTTTCCCTTGGGAGTTACTATGTGACCTTCACAGGGGTTATTACATACCAATGGTATCTATCCAGAAGTTTGTAAGGAATCGCTTCCTTCAGGTATTTCAGAGCTATAGTGTGCCAGTCATTTGTTTGAAATTGAGAGAAGAAAGGGAACACTAGTTACAAAGACTTAAAATGAGGGGCGCCTGGTGGCTCAGTGGGTTAAGCCTCTGCCTTTGGTTCAGTTCATGGTCTCAGGGTCCTGGGATCAAGCCCCACACCGGGCTTTTCTGCTCAGGTGGTAGTCTGCCTCCCCTACCACCCCTCTCTCTGCCTGCCTCTCTGCCTACTTGTGATCTCTGTCTCTCCAATAAATAAAATCTTTAAAAAAAATAAAGACTTAAAGTGAAGTGGGTTTTAGACAATTACTTTTCAAATTTGGTGAAAACTATCTTGGCAATTATATTTAGCACATAATTTCAGAGTTTCAAGAAAAGATTATTTGCATAATCATGATGCTGTAACTGGAAACAGACATGTTGAGTAACAGAACAAGTTATGCCTGCTTCTCCCTGGCACCATTTTCAAAGGGACATTAAACTTCTAGGTATCGACTGAAAAAGGCTAGAGGAGCTGGAAAGACTCTTCTCCTAAACCTGACTTTTAACCTCGCTCTCTTAGTCAAGTCTATTTATTTTTCCATTTCCTCTAACTTTGCAAGATCCACTAAAGTTTGCCACTAGTAGTTGAATTTATAGTTTGAACCTAGTACTATTAATGACATTTGATACTAGTTTAGAAATTTCCAGAAACCTTCTGGAAATGAGTGAGTTAATATTTGGTGGTTGTAATAAGGTATAATTGTCATTTATTTTTATCAAAAGAGTTGATATTTCAGACCAAAAACCTCTGTAAACAATGTGTGAAGAACCAGAGGTGAAATTGGTGACTGGCCACACATTCACATGTGAAATATCACTTTCATTCTTTGACTTGAAACGTTGTTTCTTGGGCCATGGGGGAAGCCCATCGAATCTTCTGGAAGACAGCCACCTTGGAAAAACTAGGGCCTGGCATGTCTTAAATCCTGTGAGTCGGAGAAAAGCATCAAGTTCACTTCCCCTCCATTTGGTGGCACAGTGTGTAACTTGCTCAGCCGCAGGACAGCTGGTTTTTCCTGATTTCATGCACATCTCCATAGACCTTCAGGGGAATTCCACAATCAGGTACAAAAATTGGTTGTGTTTAAGATTCTACTCACCCTAGAGTAGCTACTTTTATCCCACTCCAACTTTTTCCACTTGACTGCTTTCTTGGGTCCTTAGTGAGAAGTCTGAATGCTAAACAAATGGCGAATTTTAAGCTAGAAACTAGCGGAAGCTATTTTAAAGGGGGGAAAAAAAATCCCAAGAGGTTCATTAGGAATAGTACTTCAGCAACAGACAACCAATCAATTGTAGCTCAGGCGAGCCACTTTGCCACATTAGAAGTGCGTCGAGGATTGTGTTCCTTGATAAAACAAGTAAAAATCCCCCAGAAAACAAGAGGAATGGAAGAGGACCCAATATTGGGGCCCTTGTGTGCTAAGTATTTTACATATATTCTTTAATCTTCAAAGTGCTACTACAAATCTCCATGACTCGGAAGTAAGTAGCATTATTTCCATTTTTTAGAGCTCTCCAGCTTTCCGTGCAAGGCTCTCCCAGTCCGCTATCACCAAAGCCGGTGCGCGCTGCCAGCTGCTTCATTCAGCCTCAGGACAACCCACGAGGTCCCTGTTTTACCACTGAGGAGCCAGAAGCTTGGTTTAAGTTAACTTACAAGGGTCACACACACACATCTAGTAAGTAATGGGACACTAAAATCTTGATTTAACAGTTACAAAACGTATCTCCCGTAAAATGGATAAGATAGAGACACCTATACGTCAAAGGTCCTGAATGAGATGTTTATTATTTGCTAGCAGCATTAGAATTGTTAAGAACCCTAGTAGAATTCTTGGCCTCTAACTACATAGCGACCTGTCTAGGGTCTCTAATAATGTCCATGCAGTCGCACTTTCTGACAAAAATTTATATAGTCACCCACCGAGATCAGAACTTTGTAAATCAGTGTTCTTCAACTGTTCCTGAGAGGTGAATCAGGTTGGCTTAACCCCAACTGACCTGTGTAATTGACGCACTTACATACAGAGTTCAGAATACCCCTTGTGAATACGGATTACTAAGTAGGTTACGTCACAGTGATTTGTTCATAGTGAGAATTCTTTGTCTTAGAATTATTCCTTCACCATAAGAGAAATGGAAGTGGATTTAGTTGTTGGAAAATATTGTACTGTATTTTATCATTTTAAATTTTTTTCTGCTGGGTTCTCTCTCTTTTTTTTTTTTAATACTTTTTACTTTTTATGTTTTTTTAAAGATTTCATTTATTTATTTGACAGACAGAGATCACAAGTACAGAGGCAGGCAGAAGAGGGTTTGCGGGGAGGGGGGGTGGGAAGCAGAATCCCTGCTGAGCAGAGAACCAGATGCGGGCTCGATCCTAGGACCCTGGGATCATGACCTGAGCCAAAGGCAGAGGCTTAACCCACTGAGCCACCCAGGCACCCCTGCTGGGTTCTCTTTATCCTGAACTGCATTTGTTTCCATTGCCTTGAAATCAGTGGTGCCTTTTTCCTTTCCTCTCTCTCTCTTTTCTGGAAGATTTTGACATTTTCAAACCTTTTCCAGGTTACTGCCCAAACCTAATAAGGTTAAAGATATTTGCAATGTGGTCTAGTTAACCTGGTTTCAGTTACTTCTGCTACAGAAACAGAGCGCAAGCACAGGCAGACAGAGTGGCAGGCTAGAGGCAGAGGGAGAAGCAGGCTCCCCGCCGAGCAAGGAGCCCGATGTGGGACTCGATCCCAGGACGCTGGGATCATGACCTGAGCCGAAGGCAGCTGCTCAACCAACTGAGCCACCCAGGCGTCCCTGCTACTGTGACTTTTAATGGGTCGCTATAACTATTTCCTGCTTACTCACCTTAAAAGGTTTCACTGTCATGTGGCCTTTTTTCCTTCGGCTGTCCCTTCCTCTTCTTTACCTTCTTTAGAGCATAACATATTTTCACAACTGGTCACTCTGTTTTTGAGAAGTCTCCAAGAACTCAGTCAAGATTAGATCATTGTATTTGTCTAGGAAAATATTTAAGCATTGGCAGGAAGGAAAATTGAGTTGATTACTGAGCAAGGTCTTGTAAGTTAACCTGCATTTCACTTACCATTTCCAAATAGCAAACTAAATTGTGAGGCATTGTTTGAAATTCTAAGCCCTCCAACTCACTCTGGCTATTAATCGGCCTTGGGAGTAAGTAGGGGGTCATCCTGATTGTTATAGTCTGGTAGGCTCCGGAGTAAAGAATTCTCAGCTGGTTAACAGTGAGAGCAAAATATTTAAACACACACACTAAAAACAAATGAGTAGGGGGCGCTTGTAACTCAGAGAAGACCAAAACAGTTTTGACAGTTTAAATTTATTGTTAACTGTGTCCAACAAAGGAAGTAGACTTGTTGGTTTATCTGCAAGGGTTTTCAGCTCCACCCTTTCATGGTAGAGAATGTAAACTTGTTGAGGCTGCTGGTTGGGGGTGGGTAGGTATTGGAGAGGTATATCATTGTGCAGTATTTCTAAAGTGGGGCCCATTTTAGTTCAAAGTTACCTAGAAAAGCCTGCAGTATTAAATAAGAGAGAAAAGTGCAGGAGAAAGGACCCAATGATTCAACATAGCTTCTTGGGAATATTTGTGTAGACCTTTGGAACACAGAGAAAGAAAAGGAGAGTATCTACCTAAAAATCAAGTCAGGAGGAGCTTGGCTGGCTCAATTGTGGGAGCTTGCAACTTTTGATCTTGGCTGTAAGTTCCGGCCCCACTATGGGTGTGGAGATTACTTAAAAATAAAATCTTGAAAAGAAAAAAAGAAGTCTGCTGTTTCCCAACCAAGTTCCGGGTAACAGGTGTTCATCTCCTGATCCTCACCAGCACAGGGTAAGATGGACAGTTATCACCTCCATGTGGCAGATGGGGGTGCTCTGAGCTTCTCGAGAGAGGTGGAGTCATTGTCTGAGGCCACCCAGGTAGTGCATGCGGGAGGCTGGATTGGAACCCAACGCGTTAACTGTGGACCCAGCGTTTTTCCCACTAAGCGGCAACGTGATTTCATGTCTGAGCGTTTCTTGGCTGAACAAGTTGGGAACCACTGGTTTCAGAGATCGACAATCACTGCTTGTAAGCCCCGCGTTCCTTCCCCAGCCACTCAGAGCGGCTTGGTCGCTCTCGGCCTCGACGTCCCTCCCTATCTGTATCCTCCACGGCATCACCAAACCAGGCCCCACTCCCAAAGCGCAAGTCTGCAGGTCACCTTGTGCCTCCGCGGCTGCTGGGCGCTGGGGAAAGAGCATCCCGAGCGAACTCTGATCGGCTCAAATGGGTGCCAAGGGAAAGTATTGTCCTTAAGTCCAAATTGGTGCTTGGCGCAGGGGAGCAACCTCAGGCCTCGGTAGAGCACCGGTAATAACAGGGGCCGGCTTCGTTCAAAGGCGAGGGGTGGTTCTAAGAGCAGAGAGCGTGGTCGCTAATGATAAAGTCGGCGGGGACAGTTCTCCCGGTTCCCGGTCCCGGACGCCCTCCCGCCTCCCTCTCTGCGTCCTTCTGGACCCCCGGGCGGGGCGGACAGGCTGGAGGGCGCCCAGGAGGAGGGTGGGCCGGGGGAGGGGGCGGGGCGCGCGCGTGCGCGAGCTGTCAGGCCGGCCCCGCCCCCGGCGCGGCCCCGCCCCCTCCCACCGCCCCTCCCTCGCTTCCCCCTCCCCTCGCTCTCCGGGTGTGGGGCGGGCTGGCGGGCGCTGCGGCGGCCGCGGCGGCTGCTTCCTCGGGCCATTTTGCAGAGGAGCGACGGGGAGGAGGAGCGGCTGAGGAGACCCACGGCGAGGAGCGGCGAGCCAGAAGAGGCAGCGGCCGCGCGCGTGCCGGGCTTTCCTCGATCGCGGGGATCTCAAGGGGCGAGGGGACCGCCGGGGAGGGGGACCCGAGAGCCGCGCCTGCCGCGCGGCGCGCCCCTTCCCGCCCCCTGCACCATGAGCTGGGGCACCGAGCTCTGGGTAAGTGAGGGGCCGGGCCCGCGGGGCTGGGGGGAAGGTGCCTGGCGCGCCTGGTCAGGGGGGGCGCGGGCCGGGCTGCCTCGGTGGAGGCGATGGCGCGCTGGTCGGGGTCCCCGAGGCCTGCGGAGGAGACGGGGGTGGGGGGGGCTGGGTGCCCCTCGTCGGCCTCGGCCCAAGTAGGAGGTGCAAGCCAGATTCGCCCTTCCGAGGCGAGGGGAGCTGGTCTCAGTACTTGGCCGCCGGAGGAGGGGGCACGGATCCGGGTCCCCCCGGCGGCCGGAGGAGGGGGCGCAGACCTGGGGCTTCTCGGCGGCCTGATCTGGGGGCGCGGATCTGAGTCCCCGGCGGCCCGGGCAAGGGGGCACGGACCTGTGCCCCCCCCCCCCAGCCCCGGTGCTTGGGTTGGCGTCCGGGTCCCCCCCACTCCGGCGGGCTCGGCTGGAGGTGCAGATCTGAGTCCCCCCGCGGCCCGAGGAGGGGGCGAGGATCTGGGTCCCCCGGGCGGCCGGGGCAGAGGGCGCGGGCCGGCCTCCCTCTCCCCGGCGCCCCGAGGCCAGTGTGGTGTGTGGAAAGAGCAACCTTAATCCCTCGGGGCGAGTAACCGTCGCGCGGCTGAGCAGCTCCGAGGGGGGCGTGGAGGCCCTCGGATTTTCCCGGCTGCGTTATTTGTTCGGGCGCCCCAGCCGCGACTGCCTAGGGCTGTTCCCCCCGGCGGCGGTGCTCCTCTCGGGGGCGGGGCGGCCTCGGCCCGGCCGGGTCTCAGGTCTTGGATTTTGGGGTGCAGAGGCGAGAAGTGGTGTCTTCCCTCTAGAAGCGAGGACTTTTGACCTGTGGCGGCGCGGGGCGCACTTGTAGTTCTAGCCGAGCAGCTCAGATCCTGGATTTGCGGCGGGGACTGCGGCGTTCGGCCTGGAGGGGAGAGTAATCCGAGTTAGGGGGAGAGCTTGTGTGACCCTGTTCAGGGGGAGGCTTCGCGGGAGAAATCATTCTTTTAACTGCTCAGAGGAAACAGTTTACAGTGGGGAAGGTTGGCGGCGAGGGGAGCCCTCTGGGATCCTTAACCTGGGACTGCGGGTGGGTAAACAAGACGCGCCGTGTCTGGAACCTCTTGCTGGAAGCTCTCTCCCCGGAGCCGGGCGACCAGGGGATGCCGAGGCAGTGCACAGGCCTCCCCGGGGAGGAGAGGCTGTGGCTGGTGGCATGGAGCTTGTTTCTCTGCCTTTCCCTGGATTCCCGGGGAAATCCCTGGGAAAGAGATGGGCAGTGCGGCGTCCGGGGAGAGGAGTGGATGAAATCTCTCAGTCATTGCTCTGAAATGTTCTCAAGATGAGCCATTTCCCATGATGAACTCAAAAAGTGCCTCCTTTCGGAATTCCATCTGTAAAGGGTGTGGAGGAGAAAGTGTGGGGTGGTGGTTGCTGTCTGAGCTGAGGCCAAGAAATCTCCCGTCAAAATAAAACAAGGTTAGAGCAGCTATAGAAACAGAGCGCATCCTCCCTTAATTAATTTATTTATTTATTTTTGGCTTTAATTGTTTTTACATAACCGTTTCTTAGGCTCAGAAACAGCTACTGTCATTGACCCCAAAATCCTGAAGGCAAAAGCTCCCTTAAATTAGTGATGTATTCTCTAAACATCTTCTTGTCCAAAAGGACTCAAGATTTCAGCTGATGTTTACAAATACTCATTTTTAAAAGAAAATAACTGATGGTTTTCAGTATTTGTACATCTTAGGCAAAGTCTATCATTTAAGTGCAGTGTTTCTTTCGTCTTCCATTCCTTTTCCACTCCCTTTGGCTCTTTTTAGCTTATCTGATTTAGCAAATCAGAAGTAAATTTTATCCAGACAAGAGAAATCCTGGCCCGCTCTCTCTTCGCTTGTTCAAACGAGAGAAAGGGCCATGGAGGAAAAAATACAGTATTTTTTAAGTGCAATAGGCAGGGTTAAAGGGGCTGAGTACAACGTGGACATCCCAGGGATGTTAGCGAGTGGCGTAAATGGTGATGGGGAAAGAGAAGGTAGCTGTGGGAAGAAAAGGACAGCTCTAATCACCTGCATTGTTCTGTGTACTTCTTTTAGGGGGCCGCAGGGGTGGGGGTGGGGAAGCCAGGACAATGTTGTTGGAAATAAATAGGAACCGAAATATCTGTGATGTATGATACGAAGTCTTGATTTGGTTCAAAATAAATGGGGGTAGGGATGTTGGCAAACAGGCGTGGTGAGGAGGTGGTGCTTGTTGAAGCTGGGTGATGGGCGTAGAAGGGCTCATGAAGGGGTGCTTCCTACTGTGTATGCTTGGAATGTTCTACAATAAAAGTGAGTGGAAAAGATTTCTAAGGAGGGGGTGTGTGAAAAAGCATTTCACTAGAGTAGGAGCTTTTGGGCTTGAGTGGTTTATAGTCTAATAAGGGGAAAGGAATAAACACATTATTTGCACTAGTAAAAGAAGTGCAGTATCCGAGTTATAGAGTGAAATGCTAAGAGATTTAAGGGCAACAAAATGTCTCTTTTCTGCTGCTTTATTTTATCAGTATTTGAGGTTTTTTTAAAAAATTGGCATAATGAAGGATTCTGAAAAAGAAGCTTCCTGTGCTTCGGTGGTAAGAGACTGGGTGAAGTGTCCTGTTGGGCAGCGCCAGACGGCCCAGCGGAGAGCAGTCATTGAGGGTTTTCCCTGAATGGTGGCTTGGACTCATGCACGTGGGTAATGAGATAACGATAGGTTGCAAAGCCCAAGTTGGTAGAATTATGTTTCTAGGTGGGGGGAGGCTGCGCTATGGTTTGGATGGGCCTGAGTTATTTGTAACAGGTGGCTTCATAGACCTTCGCAAGTAACACCAGGTTTTACACATTTTTTTAGGGCTTTAGTCAAGATCAGCACAGGCTTTTAAGACCCATGGGTTTCTAATGGGCACATTACGCTTGCTAGGCCTGCTTTCACTGCACGTCCTCCTTTAGGTGAAGTACAGCTTTTCTTTCTGGGGCGCCTGGGTGGCCCAGTTGTTGGGTGTCTGCCTTAGGCTCGGGTCATGATCCTGGCATCCTGGGATCGAACCCCATGTCGGGCTCCCCAGTCGTTGGGGGGCTTGCTTCTCCCTCTCCAGCTCTCCCATACTTGTGTTCCTTCTCTCACTATCTCTCTGTAATAAATAAAAGAAATCTTTAAAACAAACAAACAAAATCCTTTCTCTCTCTCTTTTTTTTTAAACACCTCTCTTTAGGGTTACACTTTCATATTCCAGGAAACTTTGACAAATCATGAAATGTCAGGAAGTTATCATACCACTATAAAAATGAACTCAAACCCGTAATTTATAATAACTTTATTGGATTAGCTTGTATTTAAATGGTGGCTTTCTATTTTTGTATCAGAAGTTCATAACAAATGGCTGTTTTTTTTTTTTAAGATTTTATTTATTTATTTGAGAGAGAGACTGTGAGAGAGAACATGAGCGAGGAGAAGGTCAGAGGGAGAAGCAGACTCCCCGTGGAGCTGGGAGCCCAATGCGGGACTCGATCCCGTGACTCCGGGTTCATGACCTGAGGTGAAGGCAGTCGTCCAACCAACTGAGCCACCCAGGCATCCCACAAATGGCTGTTTTAAAGTGATTAGGATATAATTAAGTAGTTTCTGTACAACTCTTAAATTTTTATTTTTTGTGGTTTTTTATTTTTTATTTTATTTTTTTTTAATTTTTAAGTTAACTCCACATCACACACGGGGCTCAAATTCACAACCCAAGATCACGTTGCATGCTCTACTGGCTGAACCACACAGGGCCCTCCACCCCACTGCATATTATTCCCTTTTAATAAATTCTTAATTTTTTAATTGAACAATTACTGTATGCAAGATACTGGTCAACTCATGTCATATACATTGAAGGATATCTACTTATTTTGGTGGAAGAATATAAAGTAGGTTTTAACTCTAGTCTGCAAAATCAGAGTCAGGAGAGAGATTTATGTTTCTGAGATTAACCAAACTGCATTTACTCAAGCCTTTGTTACAAAAGGTAATGTTAGGGACACCTGGTGGCTCAGTTGGTTAAGCATCTGCCTTCGGCCCAGGTCCTGGTCTCAAGGGTCCTGGGATCGAGTATCACATCGGGCTCCTTGTTCAACGAGGAGTTTGCTTCTCCCTCTGTCTGCTCTGCCTGCCGTTCCCCCTTCTTGTGCTCTCTCTCTCACAAATAAATAAATAAAATCTTAAAAAAAAAAAAGTCATGTTAATAGTGTAAATTGATTGCACTGGCTTGTTGAAGTTGTGACTGATCGTTGGAGAAATGGCCAAGCAAAAATTTCTCACATTTGAATGTTTTTTGTTACTTACTTACTTCGTAAAGGGAAGTGACAAGTTACTGAAGTATCACTTCAGCTTTTTATTCACTTGCTCATTAATGCAAAGTATAAATAAACCCACTGGAAATTTTAGCTTTCCTCATAATTATTCTAATCTTTGCCGCTAACAAATGACTAAATGACAGAACCCAGTTTTGTGGTCTCCCAGTGTCCTCTCTGCTATCTTCATGGCTTTACTTTGGTGCTAATAAGAAACGGAGTCACCCCAAATCTCAAAAGCAAGAAAGCAAGCAGCGAGATTTTTTAACCTGAGTTTCTAAGGCAATGCCAGGCATGCAATGTACATTTCACAGTATGTTGAATGTGGCGATACTGATGGTGGGGTGCACTTTGTAGAGGCAGCCGTGAAAAGAGTTATCTACCAACTGTACTGAGAACAACGCCTGACTCATAGTAGGAATTCAGTAAATATTTATTGAATAAACGAATGGATCTTTTTTCCCCTTTTAACATTTGCTTTTTTTAAAGTGGGAGGGTAATTTTAACACCTTTTTGCCCTTTTGCAGTCGTAAACATTTTTGATAACTTTAGGCATCTTTTTTTAAGAAAATAGTACTTCTATTAAATATATTAAATATATATATTAATATATATATTAAATAGACTTTATTTTTTAGAGCCATTTTAGTTTCACAGCAAAATTAGGTGGAAGGTATAGAGATTTCCCATATACCTCCTGCCCCGCAAATACGCACAGTCAGGTAACTTTTTCACTTTTATTTTTATTTGTTTATTTTTATTTTTCTTTTTTTAAAGATTTTATTTATTTATTTGACAGAGAGATTGCAAATAGGCAGAGAGCCAGGCAAAGAGAGGAGGAAGCAGGCTTCCTGCTGAGCAGAGTCCGATTAGGGGCTCGATGTGGGGCTTGATGCCAGGACCCTGGGATCATGACCTGAGCCGAAGGCAGAGGCTGTAACCCACTGAGCCACCCAGGCACCCCCCCTTTCTCACTTTTAAAGTAAGGCTTGAAGACTTATCTCCCCTGGGGTTCATGGTGCTGATGCCGGCTGAGTATGAGTGTGCTTGATAGAAGAACACTTTACACTGAGTTAAAATTGTAAACCAGGCATTACTGATTCTTTCTTAATCTTGGAGTAATTGACTTAATAGTTCCCAGTTTAGGAAATGAGAATGCAGGATGCGAAATGTAGGGCAGAATTCGCAAGGACTCCTAGCTCTTCGCCTTTGTTCTTAAGCATTCAGAGATTTCCACTTGGGATAAAACATAGCCAGACCAACAGGGGAGAGAGATGTTCATAACTGCCAGATCTGTGGTGAGTGGAGCAGAACGGCCTTCGAAGATAGGCTAAATGGAGTTTAATTCTGTCATCCCTGCCTTGTCATTACATGGGCTTGGCACCACCTTTTCTGGTTAGTAGATAGAAAGCAAAAATGGGAGCTCTGGCAGTCTCGGTTCCCTCATCAGCTTGTTGACTTCACTTTATCTAGACATAAACCTGAAAATTTGTGTAAATAGCATTTTTGGTCAGTAACACTGTACTTTAGGCACTCTGATGGAGTCTTGTACATGTCTGTGCTTACCTTATAATATAACTTGTGCTTTACATCTGTGCAACACGGAAAATGCTCTCTGGAGGACTATTCAAGGATCACCCACTTCCTAGCTAAAGCTAATATTATGTTTCCTGCAAGTATTACTCATACTTGTTTCATCAACACCGCCCACATTGAAAAACAAGGCTTTATTTTGACACTTAAAAATTGCAAGCTACCAAGAATACATGAATGTCCTAGGAAATTATCTAATTAGATTTTAGAATGTGGGTGTGAAATCTTTTAGAATTAGTGTTTATAATGAAATATTTGTTTCCTTTTTTAGTAACATATACTCATACTAGTTTCAGGCTACTAATGTGTCTCGTTTAAAAAAATGTTAAAATCTGGGGTTATCTAGCTGGCCCAGTCAGTAGAGTGTATGACTCTTGATCTCGGGGTCGTGAGTTTGAGCCCCACATTGGGTATAGAGATTACTTAAGAATTAAATCTTTAAAAGAATGTTAAAATCACAAAAGGCCAAATTATGTATATTATGTTACAGAATTTTGGGAGTATAAAAGTTGGTGGGTTTTTTTTTTTTTTTTTTTTTTGGAGAGTATACAAGTTTTTTTTGTTTATTTGTTTTATTTATTTATTTATTTATTTATTTGACAGAGAGAGAGAGAGTGATTACAACTAGGCAGAGAGGTAGGCTGAAAAGCAGGCTCCGTGCTGAGCAGAGAGCCCGATGCCTGGGATCATGACCTGAGCTGAAGGCAGAGGCTTTAACCCATTGAGCCACCTGGGCGCCCTGAGTATACAAGTTTTTAATATTGATTAGTCACGGTCCTCCAACTGGACCAACTTTTAACTCATAAATCTCATCCCCTTCGTAAATTCTGTGCTAAATATATGGAAAGTTTAAACAACTTCAGTTTAAATAGATTCAAACCACCACCCACCCCCAACAACCAAAAGAGGAAACTTCCAATTTCATATTGTAAAAGTTACAATACCTGCTCACATTCAAGCTATACTATCACAATAGCTGTGTTGTGCATTTTTTGACATTTAGAACCTGCCATTCTAGTAAATAGAATGAAGGTTTTACGAAGAATTAGCTCTTAGACTAACGTCGGTCATTCAGTGTATAAAGTTCAGCAGGTACAGCCTACCTTTGTGCTTCTCTACCCTCTTTACAGATTAGGAAAGTAGAAGTCGCTCCTCAATTGCATAAAATCTATAGTTCTTGTGATCTTTTCGTTTGCACTGTGCCCTGTCACCTTACACACAGGGGGTGGGGAAGCAGGCTCTCTGCTCAACAGAGAGCCCAATGTGGGGCTCGATCCCAGGGCCCTGAGATCATGACCTGATCCCAGGACCCTGGGACCACGACCCAAGCCAAAGGCAGAGGCTTTAACCCACTGAGCCCCCCAGGCGCCCTGTTATGGACGTTTTCAAACATGCTTACACTGAGTAATACCATGAGCCTTACGGCCTCACCATCCAGCTTGAAAGTCATCAGTGTGTTGCTGTTCTTTTCTCTTCTTCTTGGCCCCACCGGGTTTATTTAGAGCCTCTGGTTTCCTTCACCACGTCTCGTAATGCTAGCCTGCTGCCTCCCTTTTCTAATGTATCTTTTACTATTTATTAATTTATTTTTAGAGAAAGAGAGGACGGTGGGGGAGGAGCAGAGGGAAAGGGAGAGAAAGAACCTTTTTTTTTTTTTTTAAATTTTATTTATTTATTTGTCAGAGACAGAAGGAGAGAGAGCGAGCGAGTACAGGCAGACAGAGAGGCAGGCAGAAGCAGAGGGAGAAGCAGGCTCCCCACCGAGCAAGGAACCCGATGTGGGACTCGATCCCAGGACCCTGGGATCATGACCTGAGCCGAAGGCAGCCGCTTAACCAACTGAGCCACCCAGGGATCCCAAGAGAGAAAGAACCTTAAGCAGGCTCTATGCCCGGTGTGGAGCCAAGCCTGAGATCATGCATGACCCCGGAGCTGAGATGAAGACTCAACTGAGCGAGCCACTCGGGGCTAACCCACTTTTCTTTTTTTTTTTTTTTTTTTTTTTTTTTTAAAGATTTTATTTATTTATTTGACAGAGAGAGATCACAAGTAGGCAGAGAGAGAGAGAGAGAGGAGGAAACAGGCTCCCTGCTGAGCAGAGAGTCCGATGTGGGACTCGATCCCAGGACCCTGAGATCATGACCTGAGCTGAAGGCAGCGGCTTAACCCACTGAGCCACCCAGGCGCCCGCTAACCCACTTTTCTGAGCAATTAGACAGAGAACCAAAATTCTTCTGCCCATCTCTTAAAATGCGAAGACAGGAGAGAACCCTGTTGTTAAGTGCCCAGTGCACCTTGATTAGAAGACTTAAGTGTATCCTTTTATAAGCTAACAAGAACTGTGTAAGCTTAATAGTTTTCTCCATTTATTTATTTATTTATTTGTTTATTTATTAAATATTTTATTTATTTATTTGACAGACAGAGATCACAAGTAGGCAGAGAGGCAAGCAGAGAGAGATGGGGGGAAGCAGGCTCCCCGCGGAGCAGAGAGCCCAAGGCAGGACCCTGAGACCATGAGCTGAGCTGAAGGCAGAGGCTCAACCCATTGAGGCACCCAGGCGCCCCTAGTTTTCTCCATTTAATAAAGGAGACTCCGAGCGGTGAAGCTACTGACCAGACTCTATCAAACCACGAATGCTCGCACTCGTGCTACAGGTTTACGTTGGTTGTATTTTTGTTTTTTGTTTATTTGTTTGTTTTTTCCTGATACAAGACAAGCATAGTTGGGGAAACTGTATCTTCTGTATTTATAGCTTACAAGCCCTTTTTTACCCATTGCTCACTCATACTTCTCCATGAGTGATACCGGTTTGGCTCTGTACACCCTTTGCCGTTACTCATATCGAGAAGCCTGGAGAGCCAGTGACTCCCTGGGCTGAGCACTGCAGCCCCAGCGGAAACTGCTATGAATGAAGCATATGTTCCAGCAGGTGTCTCGTGTGTGTCTAGTGGTTCCTTCATTTTTTCAAATCCAAAGTTAATTTTTTTCTTCCTTTCTAGTTTAAAGAAATTAACTTGTAAAAGTATTAAGAGTAAGGTCAAGTTTCTGATTTCGTTGTGTCCCAAAAGTATGTCTTGCTGTAAAGTATTTTTGTTGTTCTTGAAGAAAAGCATTTCTTTTTTATTAAATTGGGAAAGAATGAAGAGGTTCTAGAAATTGACCATTTGGGGGTGCTCTGGCAGTCCCATGCAGGACCTGCAAAGTTTTGGTTCTCAGGGACTAAGAAAACAAAAACATCTCCCCTGCTATCTACAGCAAAAGAAAACATGGCACCTTTAAAGGGATCTATTCCCTTTATATTTTGTTTGCACAACCAAAACTGAGAGCGGGTTCCTGAAATGCATTAAAATACCCAGCAGGTTCTTGGGAGCAATGGTGTGGGCGTTGCCAGATGAGAGAGAAAGCACAGCAGGGCCCAGCGAGGGCTGTGCTCCTTGCCTAACCTTACACTTACTAGCATTAGTGCTGGGCAAGCCCTCGCATTTCTGTTTCTTGGTTTCCCCACCCGTAAAGTGGTATGATGACGTTTGCTTCCTCTTCCCGAGAAATCAGAAAGGTGAGTGCTTGTTTGTGAAGTGCTTTGAGAGCACTTCACAGTGAGAGGTGATGGGTGAATCCGAATTAATGTAATAATGGGGAGGAAAAAAGCTCTGTTCCTTGGAAACCAATTGCAGAATTCTGCTGCAGTCAGGACTCCTGAAAAACGAGCAATTCACTGTCCTAGCCTTCTGGTTTTCACAGTGAAGTCTTTGTCCTTCGATTTAAAATTCTTTTTACATGTTAACAATAAAATAATAGTAGGAAAATGCCTGGAAATCGTTGCTTTGGAAAGGAAGTTTGGGTGTTAGGAGACCATGAATGTTTATCTCTTTTCATTAAAAAAAATGTTTTAATATGAAATGCACTCCACGGGGACGTGGGTGACTCAGTCGGTTAAGCATCTCCCTTCGGCTCAGGTCATGATCCTCGGGTCCTGGGATCCAGCCCTGCATCAGGCTCCCTGCTTGGTGGGGAGTCTGCTTCTCCCTCTCCTCTCCCTCTGCTCCTTCTCCCACTTGTGCTCTCCCTCTCTCTCTCAGATAAATAAATAAAAATCTTTTTAAAAATAAATGCATTCCAAAACGCTGACCATACCGATATTTAGCAATATACTTGGGTCTGCTAAGATATAATTTTAATGTTACCTCTCCAAGGGAAGTAGCTTTGTTTGGCTATTATTACCACATTTTTAAAAAGTTATTCTGTGGAGGCACCTGGGTGGCTCAGTGGATTAAGCCGCTGCCTTTGGCTCAGGTCATGATCCCAGGGTCCTGGGATCGAGTCCCGCATCGGGCTCTCTGCTCCGCAGGGAGCCTGCTTCCTCCTCTCTCTCTGCCTGCCTCTCTGCCTACTTGTGATCTCTGTCAGATAAATAAATACAATCTTAAAAAAAAAAAAAAGTTATCTTGTGGTTGGGACCCTGGGCTGGCACAGTCTTTTGGGCATCTGATGCTTGGTTGGTTTTGGCTCTAGTTGTGATCTGTGGGTGGTGGGATGCAGCCTACATCTCCTCCTCTTTCTTCTCCCTCTGCCCCTCCCACTCATGTGCTTTCTCTCTCAAATAAATAAATAAATCTTGAAAAAAATTTTAAAAAGTAAAGTTATTGGGCGCCTGGCTGGTTCAGTGGGTTAAGCCGCTGCCTTCAGCTCAGGTCATGATCTCAGGGTCCTGGGATTGAGTCCCACATCGGGCTCTCTGCTCAGCAGGGAGCCTGCTTCCTCCTCTCTCTCTGCCTGCCTCTCTTCCTGCCTCTCTGCCTACTTGTGATCTCTCTCTCTCTCTCCCTCAAATAAATAAATAAATAAATCTTAAAAAAAAAAAGTAAAGTTATTCTGTCAGATCACAAGAAAAAAATTGTAACTGTGTATGTTAACTAGACTGTAGTGATCATTTCACAATACATACAAACAGAATCATTATGTTGTACATCTGAAACTAATAATGCTATATGTCAGTTCTGTCTCAATTTCTTTTTTTTTTTTTTTTTTAAAGATTTTATTTATTTATTTGTAAGAGAGAGAGAGTGAGAGCGAGCACAGGCAGACAGAGTGGAAGGCAGAGTCAGAGGGAGAAGTAGGCTCCCTGCGGAGCAAGGAGCCCGATGTGGGACTCGATCCCAGGACGCTGGGATCATGACCTGAGCCGAAGGCAGCTGCTTAACCAACTGAGCCACCCAGGCGTCCCTCTGTCTCAATTTCTAAAAAAAGTTGTTCTGAAGTCACATTATGTCCCGTCCCCCCGCCCAAAAGCTGGATGTTTGCTGCTTGAGACCACAATCTGATGAATTATTCTACATATTGGCTTAGTTTGAGATTGACTTCTACTTAACAAAGAAAACTAAGAAGCTTAAAAGTATCTGCCCTAGGATGGATATATATGGAAATGCCTGGCATTGTCTGGGCAAAGAAATTTGGATTTTATGAGTGTGTTTGTACATACAAATTTAGTTTTTCACGGTGACTTCAAATTTTTAGATTTAAATTTACTTAGCCTTAAAAGTAGGTTATCTAGTATTATTTGTTCTAGTTCTGTGAAAAGTGTTGGTATTTTGATAGGGATCGCATTAAATCTGTAGATTGCTTTGGGTAGTACGGGCATGTAAACAATATGTGTCTCTACCAAAATAAAAAGCATTTCTATGGTGAAGGAAACCATCAACAAAACAGAAAGATGACCTGCTGAATGAGAGAAGATATTTGCAAATGATATATGTGATAAGGGATTAATATCCAAAATATATAAAGAACTTGTATAACCCAGCACCCAAAAAACCCCACAAATAATCCAATTAAAAATGGGCCGAGACCTGAACATTTTTCCAAAGAAGACATCCAGATGACTCACAGACATATGAAAAGATACTCGACGTCACTCATTATCAGAGAAATGCAAATCAAAACCACACAGAGATATTACCTTACACCTGTCAGAATAGCTAAAACCAAAATGACAAGAAAAAACATATGTTGTGAGGATGTAGAGAGAAAGGAGCCCTTGTGCCCTGTTGATGGGAATGAAAAATGGTGTAGCCACCATGGAAAACCATATGGAGGCTTTTCAGAAAACTAGAAATTGAATTACCATATGATTCAGTAATTCCACTATTGGGTATTTACCCAAAGAACACTAAGTAGGTTCCCAAAAACTCTAAGTAGGTTCCACACCCAGCATGGGCTTGAACTCATGACCTGAGATGGGAGTTACCTGCTCTACTGACTGAGCCAGCCAGCTGCACCGAAGACAGAAACTCGAATTTGAAAAGATACATGCATCCCTATGTTTATTGCAGTATTATTTGCAATAGCCTAGATATGGAAGCAGCCCAAGCATCTACCCACAGATGAAGGGATCAAGAAGAGGTGGTGGCATATGATTTAGCCATAAAAAAGAATGAGATCTTGCCATTGTAAAAACAGGGATGGACCTCCCAGAGCATAAAATGCTAAGGGAAATAAGTCAGAGGAAGAGATCTCGTTTGGCTTCATTCATAGGTGGAACTTAAGAAACAAAACAAACAAAGAAAAAAATAAAGAGGCAATAAAATAGAATCTTAAATACAGAGAACATGCTGATGGTTGCCAGAGGGGAGGGAGTGGAGAGATGGGTGAAAGAGATCAAGGAAATTCAGAGTGCGCAGATCCTGAGGAGTGCGGAGTAATGGGTGCGATTGTGGAATCATTATAATGTATACCTGAAACTAATATAATGCTGTATGTTAATTACACTTTAAAAAAAGATTTCTCATTGGTACAATGAGGATTTAATCATTAAATAATGTTCCATTTAAAAAAAAAAAAGGTTGTCTACTTGCGTTGTTCAATTTTCTAAAGATACTAAGGTGTACATGGAGAGTTTCATCCTAGGATAGATTATTTATGTATTTATTTATTTATTTTTTAAAAAGATTTTATTTATTTATTTGACAGACACAGATCACAAGTAGGCAGAGAGGCAGGCAGAAAGAGAGAGGGGGAAGCAGGTTCCCCGCTGAGCAGAGATTCCCAATGCGGGGCTCCATCCCAGGACCCTGGGATCATGACCTGAGCGGAAGGCAGAGGCTTCAACCCATTGAGCCACCCAGCCGCCCCCCCCCCCAACCAGGATAGATTTAATTCTTTTTTTTTTTTTAAGATTTTGTTTTTTTATTAGAGAGTGAGCACGAGCAGGGGGAGAGGAAGAGGGAGAGGCAGGCTCCTCACTGAGCCGGGAGCTAGACTCTGGGCTCTAGCTTTAAAGTCATACAATGGTATGTCCAAACCTAAAAGAGTACATGGGACTGGGGAGTGAACAGAGCACATGAAGAGGAGCCTAAAAAGGTAGACTGAGGTTGACAGCTATGTGAGCCCTGTGGCTTGACCTTGAGGGCACACAGCTGGCCTTGAAAGGAGGAAAGCAGGGAGTCACGTTGTCTCCTTCCTGCAGGGTGGGGGTTGGACAGAAGCTAATTGCTTTAGGCCCTGGTAGGTTCGAGGCTGATTGGGTTCATTGCATGGGTTGGAGTACAGATCAGCCCCTAGTACTATTTTTATATGGGTGGAATTAGCTTAGAATGAATTGCTAGGGGGCCTTGGATGCTTCTAGCAGGGTGCGTCTGGGCTGGCGAGCCGGGGGATTGGGAGGATGAGGCCAATTCACCGCTTTGGCTTGTGGGTTAAATAGTATGTCAGCCTCAGGTCTGTTCGTCCCTCAGCTGGGCACAAAACCAAAGCCTACAGTCACTTCTTTCTGGTTCTCTTTCTGGTCCTGCTCCAATGGCACTACCGCGGTTGGGTTTGGCCAGGGGTCTCTACTTCGATTATTAAGCTAACGGATTTGGGATTTTCAATATGCCTGGAGGTGACTCCTGCTCACCAGATTCCCAAGACTGACAGATAAGCTGAAATGCACATTTTAAATATTTCTTTCTTTTTTTGTTTGTTTTGTTTATTTATTAGACAGACAGAGATCACAAGCAGAGAGAGAGGGGGAAGCAGTCTCCCTGCTGAGCAGAGAGCCCGATATGGGGCTTGATCCCAGGGCCCTAGGAATCATGACCTGAGCCGAAGGCAGAGGCTTTAACCCACTGAGCCACCCAGGCGTCCCTGCACATTTTAAATGTATATTGAGAAGTGTATCCATAAAGAGACGAGATTTTCATATTTGCTGACCTGCACGTTTTCTCCCTGTAGGCTACTCTATGTGGAAAGCTAAATTCTATACCAAGTTTCTTGGAGAGCATCAAAGCAAAATAAATTTGGATGAATTTCATGTCTCGTAACACCAAGTTATGGAAACCTGAGGCCTCTGTCTCTTCTGGAGGGATAGATTTGCATTAAGAATAGAGTAGTCTGTTTCACACATGCTATAGAAATGGTTCCTTTTTCTTTCTTCTTTCTTTAGACAGTCTGCAGGGTATTTGATTATGTTTAGACCTTTTTAATTCAAATCTCTGTTCAGTCTTGCATCCCTGAGATTACATTCAAGGACCCAGATTTGGTACTGGGTGTTCATCAGTTTCTCACTTTATAGCATTTCCCAAACTGGCAAGTCTGAGCATCTGTCATTTGAAAAGCTCTCCTAGGTCATTCTGATACGGCTCAGGGAGCGCTGTCTCACGCTTTGATTCCTTCTTGTGCATTCTTGGTTTCTGCTCGCTTTAGTTCTTTTTAAGAAATGTAAAATGTAGCCACATTTTGGAGCTCCTTATCCCGCCAGCCACTGACCAACATAAACCATTCTAAGATTCTCTTTGTATTCTGTGGTTCTCCGGTTGTGATTTACTCCGGTGCTGCCTAGTCACCACGAATTCATCCAACAAATAGTATTGACCACTTACCAGAGGCCAGACATTATTCTGGGCAAAGGGAAAATGGCAGTGAACCAAAATGTAAAAAATACTGCCCTTCTGTGTGATCTTTCTATATGTATCTGTATTTTTTCAAGATTTTATTTTTAAGTAATCTTTACACCCAATGTGAGGCTTGAACTCAAAACCCAAGATAAGAGTCTTCATGCTTGGAGCACCTGGGTGGCTCAGTGGGTTAAAGCCTCTGGTTTTGGCTCAGGTCATGATCCCAGGGTCCTGGGATTTGAGCCCCGCATCAGGCTCTCTGCTGTGTGGGGAGCCTGCTAACCCCTCTTCTCTCTGCCTGTCTCTCTGCCTACTTGTGATCTCTGTCTGTCAAAAAAATAAAATCTTAAAAAAAAAAAAAGAGCCTAATGCTCTGCCAACCGAGCCAGGGAGGCACCCCTTTATATAATATATGTGATCATGATAAATGCTATGGAGAAAGATAAGGGTGTAAGATACTGGGAACTGAAAGATTGGGGTTGATGTGGAGGAGAACAAGAGTATCGTGCTGTACGTCTTTGCAAGTTGCCTGTTAGCTATTGACGTATATTTAATGCCAAGTCAATAGTTAAATACATGCATTTGGAGCTCCGGGGACAAGTCCAGGCTATTTGGGTCTTTTGGGGTCGGATTGCCCAATATATGTTTAGGTGATCAGAAAAACTAGAATTAAAATGGTAAAATTCTGAGCTCTTGTTACAGTGATATTCCTCCAAGGACTAACTTTATTATTACTATTTTTTTAGTAATCTCTATGCCAAATGTGGGGCTTGAACTCACGGCCGGAGATCAAGAGTCGCGTGCTCTTCTGACTGAGCCAGAAAGGCGCTTCCCTCCACGCACTCTTATTTAACTTCAGGACTCCCATCTTGTAGCAAAACTGTCATGATATGCTGCCCTTTTGGATAGTGGCTGATCTGTTTGCTGAACTATTTACCTTCCTGAGAATCATTATGTAGGACTTGTTTTATAGAGGGAGGAGTACAGGCAATTAAGAGTTGATTGGTTTTGTAAATTCTTAGAAGAGCACCATAAACAGATCTTGAAGCTTTGATGTGCTTAGAAGTAAAACTAATGCACCACTTCAAAAATGAGCAAAATAAAAACAAATGGCCAGTGCTGGGCATTCTGTTTTTGGTAATGATCAGAGAAATGAATGTCACACACGCATCATTTTAATAGGGTTTTGGAGATGGTATACTAGGGTAGATTCTACCCCTTTGAGGGTTGCCTGCACACTTGTTCTGACATTGGGCGATGAGTAGGGAATGTTCAGGATTATTCTATTCGCACCTTGTAGACGGAGATCTCTGTTGTACCCGATCCTGTTTCATTTTTCCTCTTTCTGTTTCTCAGAGATGATTTAAAATTGGTAATACTGGATCATCAAATAAATCGGCTTTGGGGAAAGATAAACTTCCAATGGTGTCAGAGTCTGCTTTGCATAGATTGCCACAACAATATTTCCCATTCCACACGTTCTTAAAAAAAATTTTTTTTTTAATTTATTCATTTGCGAGAGAGCATGAGTGAGGGGGAGGGGCTGAAGGAGAGGGAGAAGCAGACTTCCCACTGAGCAGGGAGCCGGACATGGGGCTCCACCCCAGGACCCCAGGAGCATGACCTGGGCCCAAGGCAGATGCTTAACTGAATGAGTCACCCGGGTGCCCCTCTCATTCCACATGTTTTTTTTTTTTTTTTTTTAAAGATTTTATTTATTTATTTGACAGAGGGAGAAATCACAAGTAGGTAGAGAGGCAGGCAGAGAGAGAGGGGGAAGCAGGCTCCCTGTTGAGCAGAGAGCCCCCATGCAGGACTCAATCCTAGGGCCCTGAGATCATGACCTGAGCCGAAGGCAGAGGCTTAACCCACTGAGCCACCCAGGTGCCCTTCCACATGTTCTTAGAATGTGACTGCTTCTGTTCAGAGGGAAGAGAGGCTTACATCCCCTCCTCTTGACCTTGGCAGGTCTTTGGACTGCCTTGACCAACAGGGTATGGCGAAAGGGACGCCCTGTGATTTCCATGGCAAGATCACAAATATGGTGTCCACTTTCGCCTTGGTTCTTTCGGGATGTTACTCTTAGAACCCAGGGCCACCTTGTTAGGAAGCCAGACAGTCCACATTGTATGAAGAAGCCAACTCTAGAGGTTCCTGCTGACAGCCCAATTGAGGTCTCAGCCAACAGTGAGAATCAGCTGCTGGCCATATGAGTGAAAGGCTTCCAGATGATTCCAGCCCTTTGCCATTGAGTCCCCACAACCTTTCAAGCTTTTTCACTTGGGGCCCCAGCCATGGAGGAACAGAGATAAGTTGTCCCTGTCAAATTGCTGACCCATAATAAAATGGTTGTTTCCCACTAAGTTTCAGGGGTGGTTTATTTGACAATAATAACTAGAACAATATCCTTGGATGTCATCATAGACAATAGTAATAGCAGTAGATGTCATCGTAGATGATAGTGACACTGCCCCTCTCTATTTAGTCAACAACAGGACTACCATGTACCCTCTTATTCTTCCCTAAAGAGAAAAATAAGATCACTTTCTTTTTGAAGAAATCCCTCAGAATATGAAGTTGAAAAGTGGAAGAACATTAAAGATAAGTTTTTATACTTATTTTCTCTGATCCCCCCTGTGTCATTCTTGATAAAAATCACATTTTGTATCTTGTGGTCAAAGCCATCCACCTGCAGAAGAGGACGCTTCATTGTGATTCCCTTTTGTGAGAAATCATTTTGCCAGGGCACCTGGGTGAATCAGTGTTAAAGCCTCTGCCTTCAGCTCGGGTCATGATCCCAGGGTCCTGGGATCGAGTCCGTATCGGGCTCTCTGCTCAGCAGGGAGCCTGCTTCCCCCTCTCTCTCTGCCTGCTTGTGATCTCTCTCTCTGTCTGTCAAATAAATAAATCTAAAAAAAAAAAAAGAAATTATTTTGCCAGTTTTTCCTCCTCCAAATCCATCTCCTCTTTAAGATGGAAGCCATGCTGATCTACTTTAGAAGTGTCGTTTGAGAAATATCCAATAAAATGCGAATTTTTCCATGTTCTGGAGGCAGTAAATCTGCCAGACAGACTAAAGCTAAACATACGGATCTAGTTCTGTCTGTGCTACCCATTCACAGTGCGTCTTCACTCTCTGAGTGAGTGACTTGGGCTAGATAGTCTCTAACGGGTGCTTATTTAAAAATCACTCTATTTTATTTTCACGAGACTTCTACAACTCAGTCAGTGTGCCCTGTTGTTCGAGAGTTCTGGTCTGGAGCCAGACTGCTTGGTTCGTAGCCTGATCCTAACTAACTGAGTAATTCAGGCATGTCATCTAACCTCAGTTCCTTCATCTGTAAAATGGGGATAATCGGAGCACCGCCTTTCTAATAAGTTCAATGAGAATGTCAAGTGAGCTAATGAATAGTTTTGAGCAGTAAATGTCTGACACAATAAGCTGTAAGAGCACTGGCCATTGTTAGTCACCTTTATGTGCTGCTGGTCCTGAAAATACTTCATTCATGTCTTGAATCTCACGTCCAGAAGAAACTGAAGGGCCCTTTCCTCATTAGGGGTGTAGAAGTGATCCGTGAATTGGGTATAAACTAGACTGTGCGACCTTGAGTCCATTCAACTCCAGTGTTGTAAGGTAACCTGAATTCTGGGATCGATGGACGCTGAGAAAGTTGTCCTAGGAGTGAGTCCTAATGCGTCCTAAGTCAGGAACGCATCCATGTCAATTAGGGTAGAGTAGCTACCTCCAAGGCTAGAAGCTCTATTGGGAGATTTTATGTATAGTTCCCACACTGTAGCTCAAAGAAATGCTAATAATGTTAATAGGAGGTTTGTAAAAGGTTCCACAATTCCAAAAGTGACACATAAATAGAACCATTGGACACATTCCTTGAGTTGTCAGGCACTCTATGGGGATTGAGTGTCTTGGGTGTGACACCGTAGGCAAGAGTATCAGGGACTGTTTTTGCTCAACAAGAGCTGTTTTGGCCGAGAAACCTGAATGGCTTGTTG
Organism: Mustela nigripes; assembly: GCF_022355385.1. Taxonomy (NCBI): domain Eukaryota; kingdom Metazoa; phylum Chordata; class Mammalia; order Carnivora; family Mustelidae; genus Mustela; species Mustela nigripes. The sequence goes on from NC_081565.1 coordinate 5,798,871, forward strand.
TATGATTTATTTGTCACTTTGGTAGATCAGCAAATAAGGGAGGTAAATAAAGCCATTCCAGAAAGACTTTCCGTAGTCAGATGCTTCGTTTCTAGATAAAAATATTCAACAAGCTAATGGAGAAGAATGCCAGCTGATGGCTTCTTTTTTCTTCGCTTTCGGGATTTCTGTGGCTGTGAAGCCCCAGAACGGTCTGGGTCAGAGGAGAATTGTCTGTCTAATTGAGTCAGAGGAGAAGAAAGCTCTCACGAGGAGCTGGAAACATTTGGCTGAGAAAGAACGTGTTTCTGATGAACTCCAGGCAGATGTAGAGTTTACCTTTCATTATCTGAAAAAGATTGAAACCTCTAATAAAGCCGATTGCAGAAATGTCAGTTGTGTTCAGTCAGGTATCACCAATATGTGGGGGTCTATAAAAAAGATCTGTTTGTTTCAAAACGGGTGGTGTTTGCTTGAGGGATAGACCCCGCCCAGATCACGTGGCTGGAGTGTGCAGCGCGGACTGTTCAGTGATTGCCAGGGTAGGCCACGCCGAAGATGACACTTATCTTGGTTTCTCAGTGTGGCAGAGACGAGGGTCATTCAAAGGGACAATGAAGGATACAGTCATATGCTCTATTTACTTGGTAGTCTTTGAACTGCGGGCCAATCCTTAGGGATCAGGCAACCTCCTAGGGAGTGAAGTGAAGATAAAGAAAGCCTAAGAGAAAAAGACAGAGCCTAGGGGGAATGTAGGATTTGCTAATGTGGATGAAAGGCTGAGTTCAGGGAAATTGGGTAAAATGCTAAATGCCCAGAATTTAAAAACAAAAACAAAAAAACCCATCCTCTGGATACTGTAGGCAGCTCCAAGGGTGCTGTGGGGAGAACACTTAGGAACCTGGATTGCCTAATACGGTTGGAGTGGGTGAGCCTCAGACCTGAGTGCATACCTAACAAGGCCCGAACGCCCCAGAGTGGCAGCTAAATTTAGACAAGCCCAGCACTCTGTGTCTTCCAGCTGCTCATGGTTTCTCATCCTTCAAGCAAGAGAGCCTGCTGGAGCCTCAGCTCCTACTTCTTGGTCCTAGCTCCCCCCCCCCCCCCCCCCCCCCCCCCCCCCCCCCCAGGGAAAGAGCCTGACCCAGGTAGCTCCCTGGTCCTTCCCCTCCTCTGCTAGCCCTACTTGCAGACAGTTTCGTTTCAATAACATCCTTCATGTAGTTACACACGGAAATGAACGCTGACCGTTCAGCATGCTGGGAGTCTCTGTTAAAGATGCAAAATTGGGGAAAAGTGGTGACCTCGAAAGCATGACGTATTTCTTGATTCTTTGTGTATTTTTGAATGAGCAGCTGTGCTCGTGGTACACACTTCCCCCAGTGACCCCTGCCCTTCCCTGGAGGCAATCAAGTTTACTAGTTTCTTGTGAATTCTTCCAGGGAGCTCTCACGTGTTTGTACATAAAAGCCCCTTTCTTTACCATTCACACCTTTGGTCCCTTCCTTTGTATCACTTGCACTGTCTTGGGGGTTCTCTTTTCCTTTAGCTGCCTCCTTCTTCTTGATGTAACTGTTAATCTTTATTATTATTATTATTATTATTAATTTTTTTTTGTTTTGTTTTTGTTTAAGAAAGCCCTAGACCCAAAGCAGGGCTTGAACTCATGATCCTGAGGTCAGGAGTCACATGTTATACTGACTGAGCCAGCCTACCGATATCAGCTGGCTCTGAGCCTAACCCAAAAGTATCAATTCTTCTTTTTTTTTTAATCTCTCTCTCTCTCTTTTTTTTTTTTAAGGTTTTATTTATTTATTTGACAGAGAGAGATCACAAGTAGGCAGAGAGGCAGGCGGGGGGGGGGGGGGTAGGCTCCCCACTGAGCAGAGAGCCTGATGCGGGGCTCAATCCCAGGACCCTGAGATCATGACCTGAGCTGAAGGCAGAGGATTAACCCACTGAGCCACCCAGGTGCCCCCCCCCCTCTCTCTCTTTTTTAAAAAAGATTTATTTATTAATTTGCAAGAGAAAGAGGAAGAGAAAGCATGTGCATGGCAGCTGCAGGGGCAGGAAAACGGGGCAGGAGGGAGAGAGAATCCTCAAGCAGATGCTGGGCTGAGCAGGGAGCCTGATACGGGACTCAATCCCAGGACCCCGAGACCGTGACCCCAGTCGAGACCAAGAGTTGGCTGCCTAACCAACTGAGCCACCCCAGCGCCCCTAATCCGTACTATTTTTAATAAGGCAATATATTGAAAACAATCTAAAAGACCACAGTAAGTTTTAGTAGATCCATTATATTTTGGGGGCACCTGGGTGACTCAGTTGGTGAAGAGTCTGACTTAGGCTCATGACTCAGCAGCTCATGATCTCAGGGTCCTGGGGTCGAGCCTTATGTGGGACTCCCTGTGCTGTTGGAAGTCTGCTTCTCTCCCTCTCCCTCTGCCCCTCCGCCGCTGGCACTCACTCTCTCAAATAAATAATAAAGTCTTTTTAAAAAAATAGCACAGATTAATACTCTCATGTGTTGTTTTGCCTACATGTTTGGAGAATGGACACCAGGAACTTGGATATGCCAAACCACCCTCCACAGCGGCCTGAAACAGCCTGGGCTCTCTCTGGCAGATGTTAGAGTCCCATGGTACTCCATCCCCAGGGACGGTGTGTGGCCAACCATTTGGCTAATCAGTGGCTAAAAATGTGATGTTTAGATGTGGTTTTAATTTTCCTGCATCTTTTCAAAGTTTAAGAACCATCTTTTTTTCTGTCAGCTGTTCTAGTCCTCTATTCAACTTTCCATTTAGGTGGTGCCGAGCAGGATGCAAATGTGGTTTAACCAGTGAGCCCACAGCTAAGAGGCTAACGCAAAATGATCTCATCTTAGGTACCCAGAAAAGAGAGGCTAGATTAAATCTAATCTCTAGAACAAGCAGACTTAGACAAGAGCTTCTCTCTCTCTCTCTCTCAAGTTTATTTATTTATTTTTTTATTTATTTAAGTCATCTCTACACCCAATGTAGTGTGTAAACTCATAACCCCAAGATCAAGAGTTGCACGCTCCCATGACTAAGCCAACCAGGCGCCCCAAGAGCTTGTCTCTTATTTTTTTAGAAAAGATTTTACTTATTTATTTGACAAAGACATATCGAGGGAGGGAACACAAGCAAGGGAAGTGGGAGAGGGAGAAGCCGGCTTCCTGTCTAGCGGGGAGGCCCATGCAGGACTCCATCCCAGGGACCTTGACTGAGCCAAAGGTAGATAGATGCTTAACGACTGAGACCCCCAGGCACCTTGAGCTTGTCTCTTTTAGCACTATACCATTCACCACTTAGACTGACTACCGTACCTGTGTCCTTTTTTGTCAGACCTTTACCGAAAAAAAAAAAAAATCTCCTAAGACGGTATTTATAACTGTAACTTGGTGTGCAATAGCAGTTGAATTTGAACAATTGAATTGAGTTCACTCTTGGTATAAAAAACAAGAGTGTGGCTATCGGACATTTTTATTCTCGAGGATATTAAAACAGAGCCTATTGTTCTATGCCTTTAGACCTGAAGCTTTGTAAACTCTTAGTAAATTTGTGCATTTCCTAGTTGTGATTACGTCAAAGATGCCTGATTCATGTACCAAGAAGTACTTTTTTTTTTTTAAAGGTTTATTGAGTGATTTATTGAGTGAAAGCAAAGTGATCGTACAAAGCTCCCAAGGAGGGAGGGACTTGAAAGGGTTGCCTGGGAGTTTCTAAGTCTGCCGGTTTTTAGGGGCTTGTTGGTGGGCTGTTTTAATCTGATTGACCCTCCCTGTCACAGTGAGGTTTTGGTCCTGTGGGAAAGGGTGGAGGACTCCTCCTAGGGCTGTGTAAAGTTCTTTTTTTTTTTTTTTTTAAGATTTTATTTATTTATTTGAGAGAGAGACAGTGAGAGAGAACATGAGCGAGGAGAAGGTCAGAGGGAGACGCAGACTCCCCATGGAGCTGGGAGCCCGATGCGGGACTCGATCCTGGGACTCCAGGATCATGACCTGAGCTGAAAGCCGTCGTCCAACCAACTGAGCCACCCAGGCGCCTCCTCTGTGTAAAGTTCTTTTAAGGGCGGTTTCCTCTTAGGGTGGGGGCCCATTGTCCCTGCCGGCCTGCCTTCCGATTGTCCCTGTCATTCCCCCCTCTGCAGAGGTCACCCTAACTGTGGTTCGCAAAGAAGGGCAATGACCGACCATAGCCACTTCCTGCTGGTCAGGGACGTTGGGTGGGGCAGCAGTCCCGGTTCCTCTCATCCCCATCTATCAGGGGGTCCCCTGCACGTGTCTGGTTTGGTTTCCACGAGAGGCTCCATCTGAACCATCGCCTTTTAGAGTTAGATGGCTTTTCCTGGTTAGTTGTCCTTAACAACGGTGGATATCCTGGATGAACCCCCAAAAATGTCTCGGGTTTTTTTTTTTCCTCCATTGGTGCCCATAGTTCTTGGTCACACCACTTTGAAGAATGAAGAGGTAGACCAGAGAGTGGTGGGCAGCAAAGCAAAGTTTGTTGAGCGATAGCAAAGGATAAAGCTCCCAAGGAGGGAGGGGACCCGAAGGGGTAGCCCCCAAGCAGTACTCTTTTTTTTTTTTTTTTAAGATTTTGTGTATTTGACACAGATAGTGAGAGAAGGAATATAAGCAGGGGGAGTGGGAGAGGGAGAAGCAGTCTTCCCCGTTGAGCAGAGAGCCCGATGTGGGGACTTGATCCCAGGACCCTGGGATCATGACCTGACCCAAAGGTAGATGCTTAACTGACTGAGCCATGCAGGCACCTGTGAAGGGTCTTTAAAAAGTAATAGTAAAGATTAAAATTATTTTTATTTATTGTCACCGAAGTGAGGGATACAAAGACATTGGTTCTCTAAAGAGGTATACCTATGTTCGACCATCACATGGAAAGATGGTGAGCGTCTCAATTAGTCAGCAGGAAAATGGAAATCAAAACCACAAGATAGTACTTCATTCTGACTAGAATGACTATGTCCGAGAAAGTGGAAAATACCAAGTGTTAAGGAGGATGTCGAGACATCAGACCCCTCGTACATTGCTGGTGGAAATGTAAAATGGCTTAGCCACTGTGGAAGAAGGGTTGGTGGACCCTCAGAAAGCTCAACAGAATTCCTGGGGGACGCAGCCGTTCCTGTGCATAAAGCCCAAAGAATGGAAGATAGATATTCTAGTAAATACTTGTACAGGTGTTTGTAGCAACACTATTCACAGTCACGAAAAGGTGGAAACAACCCAATGTCCGTTGGGGATGAATGAGTAAACAAAGTGTCATCTGTCCACACAATAGAATATTATCCAGCCATAAAAAGGAATGGAGTACTGACCATGCTACGACTTGGATGCACCTTAAAGACATGCAGCTCAATGAGAGAAGCCAGACACAGAAGGTCACATGTTATGTGATTCTATTTATATAAAATATCCGGAATAAGTAAACCCGTAGTGACAGAAAACAGATCAGTGTTTGCGGGGCTGGGAAAGGGAGAAACCAGGAGCAACTGTTTCATGGCTACAGGTTTTTACTTTAGGGTGATGAAAATATTTTGGATCTCGATAGAAGTAGTGTTGCATGACATTGTGACTGTACTAAATGATACTGAATTATTTACTTTAAAATGGTTAACTTTATGTTATGTGAGTTTCATCTCAATTTTCATGTGTTTTTTAAGAGTTTATTTATTTATTTAACAGAGATCACACGGAGGCAGAAAGGCCTGGCAGATAGAGAGAGGGAAGCAGGCTCCCTGCTGAGCAGAGAGCCCAATGTGGGGCTCGATCCCAGGACCCTGAGATTATGACCTGAGCTGAAGACAGAGGCTTTAACCCACTGTGCCACCCAGGTGCCCTTCATCTCAATTTTAAAAAGGAAAAAAGATACAAGACAGATTGGTACTGGGCATCTTAGTTGTCTTTAGGAGAGTAAAGAAGTAATTCGGGAAGCGCATTGGTTTTTGGAAATTCAAGAGCCGTTGTAAATGCTGTATGAAACAATTGATCTTTAACTCTTCAGAAGGTTCTGTAAATGTTTCCCAAGTAATTAAAGGATTGCTGTGTTGTGTTTGAAGTCTCCCTCCTGACTGCCTACCTAATCATGTTGGAGAACAGGTTGTAAGGGTATATTAGGCACTATTTAAAATTGTACCCACCACATTAAACCAGACTTAAAGGATTAATTGGGAATTGTTCTTTCTGCAAATTAATTTTCCACCAATCAGTTGTGCATCTGTCTACTAAAACCAGTATTTACTGGCTTTTAGTCTATCCGGCTAAGGGCAGTTTTCTCACAGTGTGTGCAAAGCGTGAGCTGAGGTAGGAGGGAATGAGTGGAGCTGACAGTGAGCGGTCAGGGTTGACTTTTTCACACCTTACTGTGATTACAGCGTGTGACTGAAAATAACTATTTAGTTCTTTTTAAAAGCTACTAAAGTTAGATTGGCTATAAACATCATTTATTTACCTGTGTTGCCACTCACCTCCACAAACACGTGTGCAAGGCACGGAGTTGGCTGCCGTGGGGGACAGATACGAAGACCTGATAGCTGTCCCTAAGTTTCATAGGGATGAGGCTTCTGGAAATTGCTATAATAATTTTTCATTACCTAGAAGCCCATCTGTTCTGAATGACCAGTTTCATGGGATCTTTTATCAGGGGTGCTTTGGAAAAACAGGCAGCAATTTGACATTGTTTTGGAGAAGTCTTTTGTTTTTTTTAAAGCAGAAGTGGGAATCTGTGTGAGTGGGTTCATTAATGATTTTAATTAGTCTTAGTAATTAGTCCTTAGTAATGGAGGATGTTCGAAGGAAGTCTGACTCTGTGCTGGCCTCCGTGCTCCGTGTTCTTCTCGGTTGCTCCTAGAAGCAGAATGAAGGGCTAAAAGCTGCTGGTTGCTGGAGATGATGGAACTTTTCTAAGTTCTTGAGCGGTTACCTCCCTAGAATCTTTTTAGGCACTTCAGAGCAGAGTGCAAGAGATTTCAGGTTTCAGTGAGACCGAATTTCTGCTGAGCTGGTGCGGCATATCATTAATTCATCTTCTTGTCGGTAACTCACTGTTATCACTAGCACCTTTTGGTTTTATGATGAAGTGAAATAGTTTACATGCTACAGAAATAGTCCTTTTTTTTTTTTTTTTTGAGATTGTATTTATTTATTTGAGAGAGATCGAGCATGAGCATGGAGGGGCGAGGGAGAGGGAGAAGCTCCACCCCACCCACGACCCTGAGATCATGACCGGAGCTGAAACTCGATGCTCCACTGACTGAGCTGCCCAGGCGCCCCTGGAATTAGTAGTTTTAAAATGATTATTGTTATGTTTCGTCTCAAGTATACAACATTTAGTAAAGCAAAAAAGCGGAGTTGGGGAGGGAGGAATGATGCCAACACAGGAGAAGTTAGAGGCGTTTCTGAAGTAGCCTGATTGGGTGACTGGGTGGCTCAGTCGGTTAAGCATCCGACTCTTGGTTTTGGGTCAGGTCATGATCTCAGGGTTTTGAGATCGAGCCCTGCATCAGGCTCCCTGCTCAGCTAAGAGTCTTTCTGGGATTTACCTTCTGTTCCTCCCCTCACTTGGGCTCCTTCTCTAAATAAATAAATAAATAAATAGGAAGTGCCCATCTTTGTGTGTATTGCTGAGGGGAAAATAAACCTGGGTCACAAGGGTCTCTTCCTTAAGGTGAAGTCACTGCCATGGAAGCCATTTGTTTTTTGTTTGTTTTTGGAGATTTTATTTTTCAAAGAGAGAGCACAAGCAGGGGCAATGGCAGGCAGAGGGAGAAGCTTCCCACTGAGCAAGGAGCCCGATGTGGGGATGCGGGACTCGATCCCAGGGCCCCGGAATCATGACCCGAACCAAAGGCAGACGCTTAACTGACGGAGTCACCCAGGCGCCCCTGTTGATGCATTTGTTTCATGCCAGGGTTTCAAGAGCCAAAGGAAATGTCTCCTCTTAGCATTCCCATTGAGAAATGTGATTAAAACATAGTTCTGTTGCCCAAAAGGCAAGTCATCAGAACAGCTCTAAACAGTTACTTTCCAGTTCTGGAGGCTTTTTTGTTTTTTATCTAGTGCAGGCTTGTTGAAATAGTCCAGTATTTAGATATATAAAATCAACATTGTGCTTGGGACCACTCGAAAACCTTGAGGTTTCTCCCTGGCCAGCCTTTGCTGTGAAAACCTAACTAGACAACAAGACAAACAAATCACACAATTGTTGACTTCTTTCCAGCTAATTATTGCCAAATTTGAATTTATGCGGCAGATTTTGGCTCCAGATGGAGTAGTCATGATGATCTGTTTTGGAGCTTTATTCATTGATTTTTGTAAACATTAGAGCAAATTATAAAATTGATATTCTGAAATATTTTCTTAAATCTCTCCATGGATGTATCTTTCATCCAAAAAAAAAAAAAAATCACTATCAAACCCATAAAGACTTTTTATGAAACCAGTGCATTCAACTTGTCAGCTTAATCCAAAAATACAATGTTGGCTGCTTGATGTTGGATTTTATCTGAGGAAAGAATATATTAGTTTGATTGTCTTGTCTTTTTTTTTTTTTTTTAAGATTTTATCTATTTATTTTACAGAGAGATCACAGCAGGCAGAGAGGCAGGCAAAGAGAGAGAGAGAGAGAGGGAAGCAGGCTCCCCACCAAGCAGAGAGCCCGAAACAGGGCTCGATCCCAGGACCCCGAGATCATGACCTGAGCCCAAGGCAGAGGTTTAACCCACCGAGCCACCCAGGCACTCCTGATTGTCTTTTCTGATGTATGATTTTACTATTTCTAGCCATCAAAAGGTGTTTCTTATTTGCTTGAAATAAAGTCTCCACTTCAGGTTTTCAGGGGACAGAATTTTCAGAGTTTGTAGAAATTCTGTTAATATAATCTAGCTATGATCTAGTCTTCTTTACCTCCAATTTTACTTTTTTTTTTTTTTTTTAAGATTTTAAAATTTATTTCAGAGAGAGAGCGCAAGCTGTGGGGAAGGGTAGAGGGAGAGAGAAAATCCCAAGCAGACTCCACAATGAGCATGGAGCCCGGACCCTGAGGTTACCACCTGAGCGAAAGCCAAGAGTCTGACGCTTAACCCGCTGAGCCACCCAGGCTCCCTACCTCTAGCTTTATTGAAATGTAACCAGCATAAACAAAACATTGTGTAAGTTTAAGGTGTAAAACATTGATACACTTATATATTGCAAAGTGGTTACTACCATGGAGTTAGCTAACACCTCCATCAATCACATAATTACCCTTTCTTTTTTTGTGGTGAGAACATTTAAAATCTCTGCTGGCAACTCTCAAGTGTATAATACAGCGTTATTAACTATAATCACCAGGCTGTACATTAGATGTTCAGCACTTACTCACCCTGTAACTGGAAGTCTCTACCCTTTAATCAATATCTCCCCATCCCCCCGACCCCCAGTCCCTGGCAACCACCACTCCACTCTGTTTTGAGTTCAGCTTTTTTAAGAGTCTGCGTATAAGTGAGATCATACAGCGTTTGTCTCTCTGACTTATTTCACTCAATGTAATGCCCTCGTGGTCCCTCCGTGCTTTTGCAAATGGCAGGATTTCCTTCTTTCTCGAGGCTCAGTATGCCATTGTATGTATGCAGACCACACCTTCTGTATCCATATATACTTATTTTTAGTAGAAGGTAAGTAACTCTATGTAAAAAGAGACTCTGGATTACATATAAAATAACCCAGGGGTTCTCTGTATGCTGTATGTCACATCTAATTATACGATCTTCAGATAATGAAAATTAGAGGGGGCCTTAGCAATTCTTTTCTTTCTACAAGAATTTTTAATTAGCTGTATATGAAATGTCATTTGAATTGTCTCAAAACCAGAAGTATGTTTATAAGTTTAAGGAATTTCTTACTAACACTGGCGAGTGTTACTTTTTTGCACGAGTACTTTTGCAGATATATTTATTCTTTCTGTTATGCCCTGGGGAAGTACAGGGCTGAGCACAGACAGACAGAGGGGGCTGCCCGCACAGAGCTTCCTAATCAGATAAATGTGGATTTATGCTCTGATTCTTGCCACAAAGAGCAGAATACATAATGTTGAGACCAGATGTGAGGAGAAGCCAGCTAAGTGGGGATTTCCAAGAGGCTTCCCTAGAGAAGTGAATCTTGTCCTGCTGATTTATGCTATCTTTACAAATAGGGCCTGAAAAAAAAAATTACACAGGCATGCTGACAATTAAGTTATTCATAATTCTCAAACAGAGGCTCTGTGTCTTTTTTGTCTTTTAGCATTTCTTAGAAATGCCTGATGGTGCAGAGAAAACCATCCAAGAGAACGTTCACTTAGTTTGAGGAAATCCTGACTTTTCTGTATAGAGTGCTTTAAAAATAGTTCTGTAATTGTTTTGTTAATCAATGTTGCTAGGAAGGAAGGAAGGAACAAACAAACAAACAAACAACCCTGGGAATAAAAAAGAATTTCTCTTTTTAAAGGCAAAATACTGGTGCATGTAGAAATTTATAGCAGCTTTATCTGTAATTGTCAAAACTGAGAAGCAACTAAGATACCCTTCAATCAGGTGAATGGATAAGGCAGGTGTGATACATCCAAGCAGTGAAATATATTTCAGGCAATGAAAGAAATGAGTTACCAAGCCACAGAAAGACACAGAAGAAGTTTAAATGCATATTGCTAAGTCAAAGAGTTGTCTGAAAAGTTTACATAATCTCTGGTTCCAGCTCTGACCTCCTGGAAAAGGCAAAACTATGCAGACGGTAGAAGGATCAGTGGTTGCCAGTGGTTGGGAGGAAGGAAACCCAGAGGATTCTCAGGGCAATGAAACTTTTCCGTATGATACTGCCATGGCGGATATAGGACATTTTCCATTGCAAAACCCATACCACAAGTGAACCCTAATGTAAGGTATGGACTTACATTAATAATAATGTATCATTCAATATTGGCTTATCAATTGAACAAATGTGCCAGCCTGATAATGCAGCATGTTAATAATAGTAGAAACTGGGGGAAAAAAATAATAGTAGAAACTGGGGGGTTGGGAAAGGAGGTGCAGTGTATGGAAACTCTGTACTTTCTGCTCAGTTTTTCTGTAAACCTGAAACTGCTGGGAAAAAGTGTATATATACACTTTTTAATAGACATATGTATATATGTATATATATATTTTTTATGTTTAAAGATTTATTTATTTATAGATTTTATTTATTTATTTGACAGAGAGATAGAGCACAAGCAGGCAGAGCAGCAGGCAGAAGGAGAGGGAGAAGCAGGCTCTCTGCCGAGCAGGGAGCCCGATGTGGGGCTCAATCCCAGGACCCTGGGATCATGACCTGAGCCAAAGGCAGATGCCCAACTGACTGAGCCACCCAGGCGCCCCAAGATTGATTTATTTATTTTAGAGAGAGAGGAAGAGAGTGAGCAAGCATGCATGGTGAGGGGAGGGGCAGGGAGAGAGAAGAGAGAGAGAATCTCAAGCAGACTCCCTGCTGAGTGTAGAGTCAGATGCTGGGCTCAGTCTCAGGACCCTGAGATCATGACCTGAGCTTGAAACCAAGAGTGGAGTACTTAACCAAGTGAGCCACCCAGATGCCCTGGGGGAAATTTTACATAGAAATTTATATAGAAACATTACATAGAAAAAAATCGGTTAAGTACACTAAGATCATTAGGTAACCTATTATAACATTGACTACTTTTTTTTTGAACTCTGTTTTTTCAAAAGATTTTATTTATTTGAGAGAGAGAACTCAAGTGAGTCCACACGTAGGCAGAATGGCAGGCAGAGGGAGAGGGAGAGGGAGAAGCAGGCTCCCCCTGAGCCGGGAGCCTGATGCAGGGCTCAATCCCAGGACCCTGGGATCATGGCCTGTGCTGAAGGTAGACGCTTAACTGACTGAGCCACCCAGGCACCACAATTGCTGACTGTGTTGTTGGAGCTGTTAGCTGTTGAATAGGAAAAAAATTATCTATGGGTTTTATTTTAAACTTAAAAGAGTCTGCATTAGTTGAAGGAAACAGAAAAATGTAATTTTGTTTCAGTATTTTTTTTTTTAAGATTTTATTTATTTATTTGACAGAGAGACACAGTGAGAGAAGGAACAAAGCAGGGGGAGTGGGAGAGGGAGAAGCAGGCTTCCCACTGAGCAGGGAGCCTGATACGGGGCTCAATTCCAGGATGCTGGGATCATGACCTGAGCTGAAGGCAGATGCTTAACCCAGGCGCCCTGTTTCAGTATTTTGTAAGTTAACATCTATAGTAGACATTAAAAATTTCACATTTTAATATTTGCTTAATGCAAAACTCTACTGTTGAATATTCAAGAGTATTACTACTCTCTTTAAGGCTGCTTCCAGGCCAGCTCCCTCCTTTCTACTTAAAAATTTCAAATATACTCACTCAACCTTTGATTGGTGGGTTTCTGATGCAAGTGACCACCATAAATACCCACACCCCCAACCCAAAAAGCTGCTGAGTCTTTTGCTCATTACCAAGTTCTTTCATGACTGTTCCCCAACTCTTTTTCCATCTCCATAGAGGCTAAAATTACAGACCTTGGAATCACAACTGGGTTCAGATTCCAGTTCTGCCATTTACAGCTTGCTCTGTGACCTCAAGTAAAAAAAAAAAAAAAATGGACTTGACACTGGCCTTGCCGTGGGATTACTGCAGGGGTGAAAGATACAAGATTTAGAAAGGAGCTAGCACCATGTGGGCAACCAACACCGGAAGAAATCAAGAGACAGGATCATCTTGAGTCGACAGTCTAGAGAAGCCCACAGACTCTAGAGCTGTGGGTTCAAATCCATTCTGGTTAATCACTGCGGGGAGTGGATGCTTATACAAGATCTTTAACCTTTAACCTTTCTGTGCCTCTTTTATCCTTCTGGAGTTGGGATAGTAACAGTGTCGACCTGCTAGGATGGTTGTGGGGATTGAATAAACTGTGTAAGTGCTTGGACCAGAGACTGCGCACAGTAAGGACACTGGAAATTGTAGCCACCATGACTGTTATCCGAGACCCAAACATCTATACTCAGGAGACTGAGAACTCAGGTTAGATGATGTCTGTCTCAAATGAATCTTACCAGATCCTTACCTTTGATTGCAAAAATGGGAAAAAGACTAGCCCGACTGATATCTCTAGTAACATCAGATACATTGGAATTAAACCCATTAACACCCTTGCCCAAAGATGTAGCCAGTTCGCTGACCTAGAGATTATCTCAAGTTGCCAGTACATCCTGGATCAATAAAATAGCTTGCATTTGTGTAATGTTTTGAAGAAATATAGGCACTTCCCTCTAAATTTGGGGTTTCTTATGGTCCTGCCCCAAATCCCTGGAACACTAGGATTTCCGCTTACAAACTCAGGGCGATGGACCTATAACCACCAGCAGTGTGGGATAAGTCATAAGCTCACACCATGACTAACTGATGTGCCGAAAGGGAGAGTGCAGTCTAGTGTTCAAGATGGCTTTGCCTGTGCTTTTAGGACACAAATGTTAATGGTTTGGCCTGTTACGATACTGCTGTGATGTTTAATTTGTCAGTAAGCTGGTTTTAAGCACTTTACTCTGTATTGACTCATTTTATGTCTCCGCAGCTCTAAGTTGGTACCCTTTTTTTTTCATTGCCTCTTTTGGTTTTGAGATCTCATGAGAGTCCACCTTGCTCTAGAAACCCAAACCCAGATCCCTAAGTCTGAGAAACACAGTGTTTTGCCTTGCAGTCTTTATGATAAAGTGGAAACTTAGAAGGGGTAAAATGCATACAGAGGGTCAATAAACAATATTGGTATAAATTCATTATTCTCCAAGTATGTCAGTGACATCCCAGCGGACCCCAGAGTTCAAGTTCCTTTTAGTGGCCAGCATTGCCTCAGATGGTCTGGCCCAACATGATCTTTCTGACTTCTACTAATACTCTTTTTTTCCTATAAACTTTTTTTTTTTTATTGTGGCAAAAGACACATAACGTATAATTTGAGATTTTAACCATTTTTTAAGTGTACAGTTCGGTGGCATTACATGTGCTATTGTTACTGTTTTCTCTTCTGGGTAAGGAAACTAAGACAGAAGTAAAGTGACTTTTTTTTTCTTTTTAAGATTTTTATTTATTTATTTGACAGAGAGAGAGATCACAAGTAGGCAGAGAGGCAGGCAGAGAGAGAGGGAGAAGCAGGCTCCCCGTTGAGCAGAGAGCGCGATGTGGGGCTCGATCCCAGGACCCTGAGATCATGCCTGAGCCAAAGGCAGAGGCTTAACCCACTGAGCCACCCAGGTGCCCTGAGAAATAAAGTGACTTTTTGCTGGAGGGGCAAGGGTATTGGCTGGAGCATGGGCCGTCTGACCCTCGTGCCTCATGCTGCAGAATCTGGGGTGCCGACCCCCCCCCACTCCTGCAGAAAATGCCTCGTGTGATTGACAGCTCTGTGCATGCTCATTTTACTTGTTTTGGTTTGTTTTTAAAGCACAGAGTGCTTCACGTGTTGGTTACATTAGCGTTTGCCCAAAATAAATTCGTAACGAAGAAATAGGAGCTCAAACCATTGAAGTAAAGTAAAGCTGAAATAATTTACAGCCCCTCCAGAATAGAGCCAAACATGGTGGGTTTTCTTTGAAATATCTATTAATGGTTACTTTTACAAAACTTGAATAGCTTCTGGCTATTAGGAGGCGGACTGCCCTGTATAATTAATGAAAGGAAAACACTTACACTAGGATTATAGGTAACTAAACATTTAACTATCTCACATTCCTTGGCAACACCTTAGGAAAGGCAGCCATGCGCCAGAATTTTTTTAAAAACTTTTTTGCACCTGATCTTGGGGACTTGAGATCTCCTAATGGAATGACTGGAAGAAAAAAAAATCATATATATAACATTTTGTATGAATGTGCTTTTTGTAAATACCATTTTCAGTAGCTCCCTGGGGCCAGAATATTCTTCTGTTGCTCTTAGTCGGCATGCCCCAGCACTTGGGAGAGCAGCTGGCACACATTCTCCTAAAATCCAGAATAATAAACTACAAATGTGAAGTAAACTTACTCTGGCCATAGGCTGGAAGGAATTACACAGCAGGATTGCAGTGATGGTTGGAGAAGTTTCCATGGAC
The DNA here is from genome assembly GCF_022355385.1 of Mustela nigripes. NCBI lineage: Eukaryota > Metazoa > Chordata > Mammalia > Carnivora > Mustelidae > Mustela > Mustela nigripes. The sequence goes on from NC_081565.1 coordinate 5,813,992, forward strand.
TAGTTCATTCATTCAGCAAATACTTATCAAAGGGTACACAGGTGGTTGTGCATGTGTGTCTTGACTGATGGGGCAGGGTGTGGGGTCAGGTACAGGTGAGGCGCGCCGAGTGAGAGAGGTGACTAGTGTTAGCACTCCTGGTAAGAGCGCCGAGAGCATGGGGGCGCCTGGCTGGCTCACTTGCAGAGTGTACGACTCTTGATCCCGGGGTTGTGAGTTTAGGCCCCCACTGGGTGCATTGATTACTTAAAAAATTTTTTAATGTTTAAAAAGAGTGTCAAGTGCACCTTTGGGAAGTGGGTTAGTGTAAAGGTAGCAGCGCTTGGCAGTAGACTCAGGAATTTGGAGGAAAAGACAGCCAGACATGAATCCTGGATTTCTTTTCTTCTTCTTTCCTTCCTTCCTTCCCTCCCTCCCTTTCTTCCTTTCTTTCAAGGAGGCTCCATGCCCCACATGGGACTTAAACCCATGACCCCCCAGGTCAGGAGTTCCATGCTGTACAGACTGATCCAGCCAGATGCCCCTGAATCCTGGATTTCTACTTAATGTTCTGTAACGTATCAGTAGAGACATTTTTCCTTTTACTGAAAACATCAAACTTGAGTAAAATGGCAAGTTTATGCTATTTTGTCATTAGTTACTACTACCAAGAACAGAATGGTAATTCCCCAGTAAAGTGATGTAGAACTAACTTCATAAGACATTTACTTCTGTGATTTCCTTAGACCCGTTAATTACATTGGTATAATACTACATTGATAATCAGGACAAATGCTCACTGAAGAAAATTTTGAACCCACAGAGAAGTATAAAATAGTGGTGGGGGGGGATCCCTCATAGTTCTAAGCCCCTGAGATAAACACACATTCATATGTCTCCATGCCAAAAATGTCTGTAAAATTTATAATTAATCAAACCAGGAACAAGTATACCAAAGATGACAGAATTAGTATGGTAGCCCCCCGTGTATGAAGGGATTATGCAAAATATAAGATTAAAAACAATGTTCTAGGGACGCCTGGGTGCTCAGTTGGTTAAGCGGCTGCCTTCAGCTCAGGTCATGATCCCAGCGTCCTGGGATCGAGTCCCACATCAGGCTCCTTGCTCAGCAGTGAGCCTGCTTCTCTCTCTGCCTCTGCCTGCTACTCTGTCTGCCTGTGCTCACTCTCTCTCTCTCTCTCTGACAAATAAATAAAATCTTAAAAAAAAAAAAAGTTCTAATAAATAAATAAGTAAAGATTAAGAAGTAGAAAAGTGGGGTGCCTGGGTGGCTCAGTGGGTTAAAGCCTCTGCCTTCAGCTCAGGTCATGATCCCAGGGTCCTAGGATCGAGCCCCACATCTGGCTCTCTGCTCAGCAAGGAGCCTGCTTCCTCCTCTCTCTCTGCCTGCCTCTCTACCTGCTTGTGATCTCTGTCAAATA
>NC_081565.1:5815512-5915184 GCF_022355385.1 Mustela nigripes
AAGTGGGGTGCCTGGGTGGCTCAGTGGGTTAAAGCCTCTGCCTTCAGCTCAGGTCATGATCCCAGGGTCCTAGGATCGAGCCCCACATCTGGCTCTCTGCTCAGCAAGGAGCCTGCTTCCTCCTCTCTCTCTGCCTGCCTCTCTGCCTACTTGTGATCTCTCTCTGTCAAATAAATAAATAAAATCTTCAAAAAAAAAAAGAGGAAAAGTTATGGGGCGCCTGTTTCAGTCGGTGGGGCATGTGACTCTTGACCTTGGGGCTGTGAGTTTGAGTCCCATGTTGAGGATAGAGGTTACGTAAAAATCAAAATAAAATATTTTTTAAAAAAGAGAGAGAAAAGTTACAAGTGGAAATTTCAAAGGCTAATGAACATATCTGAAAAGGTTAATTTCCGAAATAATGAAAGAAATGCGTGCATAAAGCAAGTTGCTTACCAAGTAAGCAAAGCTTTCTTCCTCTTCCTCTTTTTCTCTGTTGGTTGGTTTTTGTTTTATAAATGGTGATCTTCAGTCCGGGTCAGGGTTCAGTAAGATAGCAGGACCCTGTTGGTGAGCACGGAATTTGGTCACCTTTCTGGAAGGGATTTGGGCCACAGACAAGGTGGTTTTCAGCCAGGATGCCTCAGCACGGCTGGTCTCTGTTTTGACTGGATGGGGAATCTATTGGTAATTGTTTATTAAATACTTTGACGGTCAGCTCTGCTAATAGGTATCCATGGGCTTTTAAGTGTTGCTATCTGAAGACCTAGTAGTTCTTATGGGAATGTAAATTTCTTTATAGTTCTGTACAGTAAATGTCTACTGGTAGTTAAGCTCCGTGAGAATAGGGAATTTCTGTCTTCTGTTTGCTGCTATGTCCTTAGTTCCTAGAATAGTGTTTGACATATAGTAGGTGATCGGTAAAATATTGTTAGGTGAATGAATAGGTAAATGTGACTTTGGCATAGAATAAAAACAGATAAGTGTGATTTTGGCGTAGGTTATGTTGGTTACCATAATATTTCGTGTTCTCAAAGCCTTCATAAACATTTTACTTGAGGAAAATTATCTATTATGTTCCTGTGGCGGTTTGTGAAAAATATTTTTGGCTTTTGGACAATAATAGTCCTGGATTTTTTTTTAAGGTTTATTTATTTATTATTTTACAGATAAAGAGATTGGGACAGTCCGTGGAGCTGGGTGGGGGGCTGGGCAGAGGGAAAGGGAGAGAGCGAGCCCCAAGCAGACTCCCTGGTGAGCCCAGGAGCAGGATGTGGAGCTGTATCTCACCACCCTGAGATCATGACATGACTGGAAACCAAGAGTCGGACACCTAACCAACTGAACCACCCAGGTGTGGCCCAGTCTTGGATTTTAAAAAAAGGTTTTCCTCTAAGTGTGGCATCTTTAACAATCAATAATCAATCCATACTTGGGTATTAAGAGATGCCCATTTTCTAAGAATGTTTTATATTTTCTATGGGAACAAAATAGGAGGTCTATCAATCAAGGAAAAAGTAATAGTTCAGTACTTGATATAATAGATTTTTCTGTTGACTTCATTTTTGCTTTCATAAATGTTTTAACTTCAGTTTTGACCTCCAGTTGGCAGAGGCTCGAATGATCTCAAGTTTCTCTTTACACTGAAGATTTTCCCATCAACCCAGATTTAAACTAACAATTACAGATTAATTATGGCATATTACAAAAGAATGTATGGAAACATGTATGTATACAAAAACAGCAGTAAAATGAACCCGGGCGTACATTCCACCCAGGTAAAGAAAAATTACTCTGCCCCCCAGAAGCTTCCTATGGCCTCTGATCACATTCTTCTCCCTACTTGAGTATTATCCAGAATTTTGTGTTAAAAAATATTCTTGGGGCACCTGGGTGCCTCAGGGGGTTAAGCCTCTGCCTTCGGCTCGGGTCATGATCTCAGGGTCCTGGGATCGAGTCCTGCATCGGGCTCTCTGCTCAGCGGGGAGCCTGCTTCCTCCTCTCTCTCTGCCTACTTGTGATCTCTGTCTGTCAAATAAATAAATAAAATCTTTTAAAAAAATTCTCTTGTTTTTCTTTTTCTCTCCTTCCTTTCATCTTTCCTTTCTTTTATTTTTTAAAAAGGTTATTTATTTATTTGAAGGAGAGAGAGACAGAAAGAAAGAAAGAAAATGAGTTGGGGGGGGTAGAGGGAGAAGGAGGATCCCCGCTGAGCAGCGAGCCCGATGCGGGACTGGATCCCAGGACCCCAAGATCACGACCCGAGCTGAAGGCAGCCACTCAGCCAACGGAGCCACCTACGCACTCCTCTCTTGTTTTTCTTTATAGTTTTTTGTTACTTCTGACTGTTATCAGTAAACAATATATTGTTTAGTTTTTCCTATTTGGAGACTTTATAGAAATGAAATGAGATGGACAGTTGAGTTTTTTCTAGTATTTTGCTGCTATGATTTGCTGCTACATACATTCTTACTCATGTCTCATTGTGCGCATGAACAAGAATTTACAGTCTGGGTTCTAGACCTTAAGATATATATGTAGGGGGCGCCTGGGTGGCTCAGTTGGTTGGACGACTGCCTTCGGCTCAGGTCATGATCCTGGAGTCCCGGGATCGAGTCCCGCATCGGGCTCCCAGCTCTTTGGGGAGTCTGCTTCTCCCTCTGACCTTCTCCTCGCTCATGTTCTCTCTCACTGTCTCTCTCTCAAATAAATAAATAAAATCTTAAAAAAAAAAAAAGATATATATGTAGGGAAGGAATACCTAGGTGTAATGCAGGGCCCAAGTTCACCTTTACTAGGCAAAACCAGTTTGTTTTCCAAAGTTCCCAGTAGGGTGTGACCCTTTCCATTGCAATGCACTGTTAGCACTTGTATTTTCTGACTAAATTTTTGCCAGGTTGGTGGGTGCGAAATGGTATCTGACTGTAGTTTTAATATGCCTTTCACTGGTTATAATAAGGCTAAGTATCATTTTGTGTTTAAAATTCTTCTTACTGGGGCGCCTGGGTGGCTCAGTGGGTTGAGCCGCTGCCTTCGGCTCGGGTCATGATCTCAGGGTCCTGGGATCGAGCCCCGCATCGGGCTCTCTGCTCAGCAGGGAGCCTGCTTCCCTCTCTCTCTGCCTGCCTCTCTGTCTACTTGTGATCTCTCTCTGTCAAATAAATAAATAAAATCTTTAAAAAAAAAAAATAAATAAAATTCTTCTTACTTTTGTCCCTTTTCCAATGGAGTCATTTAGTCTTTTGAAGAAAACTGATTTGAAGGTATTCTTTCTATATTATAGATAATAATCCTTTGTTGATCCTAGTGTCACAGATACCATCTCCCAGTTTATCCTTTATCATATCACTTACCGTGGGGTATCTCTGCTTGACAGAAGTTTTTAGTCTTTTTTTTTTTTTAAGATTTTATTTATTTATTTGAGAGAGAACATGAGAGAGAGAGAGAGGCACAAGCGCACAAGTGGGGTGAGGGAGAGAGGGAGTAGCAGGCTCCCTGCTGAGCAAGAAGCCTGATGCAATGCCAGGCTTGGTCCTGGGACTCCAGGATCGTGACCAGAGCTGAAGGTAGACTTTCAACCAACTGAGCCACCCACGTGCCCCCCAAATTTTTAGTTTTTATACATTCAAGTTTATTAATTGTTTTTCCTTTATGGTCTTAACTGTTACATTTAGATCCTTAACCTATCTTTAATTAGTGTTTGTATATTATAAGAAACAGAGATTTGATTTCATTTTTTTAATAGATATTCAGTTATCCAGCACCCTTTAAAATTATTCATTTATTTATTATTTTTAAAGATTACTTTTTTATTTGAGAGAAAGTGCGCACAGGAAGGAGGGACAGAGGGAGAGGGAGAGAGAAAGTTAAGCAGACTCCGATGAGCACAGAGCCCAGTGTGGGGCTTGACCTCACAACCTTGAGATCAAACAACCTGAGCTGAAACCAAGAGTCAGATGCCTAACTGACTAGGCCACCCAGATGCCCCTAAGGATGTTTCTTTAAGTCATCTCTACACCCAACGTGGAGCTCGAACTCACAACCCTGAGATCAGGGGTCTCAGGCTCCCTGCACCTTCCATGGGACAGCCTGTTCTTTCCTCATTGGCTGATGGTGATGGTAGTGGGGGCAGTGGTGGTGGCCGTCATTCACACTTGGCCCAGGGCTTACTGTGTGCCAGGCAGTGTTCTCAGCACGAGATAACACTTAATCCTTACAGTAACCCCACACATAGATCCTGCATTTAGCCCCATTTTTTAGATGCAGAAACACAGGTTAAGTAGCTTACTCCACGGAACATAGCTAGAATGCCAAAGAGCCAGAGCTCAGACTAAGCCATTCTAGCTCAAGACTCCAGGTCCTTAGCCACCAGGTTCTCTGTGTTTTTTGTATGGCTTCCTCTTTTCCATACGAAATTGTTTTTGCATACCCTCGTTCTGTGCCTTGCATTTTCCTGCTTTTCTGCTCCTGGTTGGTACCACACAGCTTCTTAATTAGCTTTATTATGAGTCCATGTACAGTATAGCTCTAACCCCGACCTGTGCTTCAAGTGTTTCGGCTCTTGCTTGACCTTTGCAACTTCCATTTGAAGCTGTGAATGGTGTTCTCCAAAAACTTGCTGGGGTTTTAATTGAAACGACACTGAGGGCGCCTGGGTGGCTCAGTGGGTTAAAGCCACTGCTTTCAGCTCAGGTCATGATCACAGGGTCCTGGGATCGAGTCCCACATTGGGCTCTCTGCTCAGCAAGGAACCTGTTTCCTCCTCTCTCTCTGCCTGCCTCTCTGCCTGCTTGTGATCTCTGTCTGTCAAATAAATAAAATCCTTAAAAAAAGAAAAGAAAGAAAGAAAGAAATGACACTGAATCTACAGATGATTTGGAGGAGAGTTAATATATTTACAGTAGATAGCCTTCTAATTTATGAACAGGGCTCATACCTCTCCATTTATACCAGTTTTTTTTAATGCCTGCTTTCTTTCTTTCTTTCTTTATATTGTTTGGCTAAACCATTTTTTAAAATGATTTTATTTATTTATTTGACAGAGAGAGACACAGCAAGAGAGGAAACACAAGCAAGGGGAGTGGGAGAGGAGAAGCAGGCGTCCTGCTGAGCAGGGGGCCTGATGTGGGGCTCGTGATCCCAGGACCCTGGGATCACAACCTGAGCTGAAGGCAGATGCTTAACGACTGAACCACCCAGGTGCCCCAATGTCTTCTTTTTAAAAAGAGATTATTTTTTTTTTATTGAGAGAGAGAGTTTACGCAGATGTTGCGGGGAGCAGAGGGAAAGATGGATTGCAAGCAGACTCCTGCCAAGTGGAGAGCCAGACGCGGGGCTCGACCCCACAGCCCTGACATCATGACCTGAGCCAAAACCAAGAGTTGGACACTTAACCGACTGAGCCACCCACGTGCCACTTATTTATTTATTTATTTTTTAAAGATTTTTATTTTGGGGGCACCTGGGTGGCTTAGTTGTTAAGCGTCTTCCTTTGGTTCAGGTTATGATCCCGGGGTCCTGGGATCGAGCCCCATGTCAGGCTCCCTGCTTGGCAGGAAGCCTGCTTCTCCTTCTCTTCTTCATGCTCTCTCTCTTACTTGCTCACTCTCTCTGTCAAATGAATAAATACATAAATAAAATCTTAAAAAGAAACAGATTTTATTTTAAAGTAATCTCTACTCCCAAATGGGGCTCGAACCCGGAACCCTGAGATAAAGAGCCTCACGCTCCACTGACTGAGCCAGCCAGCCAGGCACCGCTCATTTAATCATTTTATTTTGTTTACTTATTTTTTTTTTTAAAGATTTTTATTTATTTATTTGACAGAGAGAGAGCACAAGTAGGCAGCGAGGCAGGCAGAGAGAGAGGAGGAAGCAGGCTCCCTGCCGAGCAGAGAGCCCGATGCGGGACTCGATCCCAGAACCCTGAGATCATGACCCGAGCCGAAGGCAGAGGCTTTCACCCACTGAGCCACCCAGGTGCCCCATGTTTACTTATTTTTTAAAGATTTTATCTATTTTTATGGAGAGAGAGCACGAACAGGGGGAGGGGGAGAGGGAGAGTGGAGCAAGCAGACTCTGTGCTGAGCGTGGAGACTGACGGGGGGCGCTCCATCTCAGGACCTGGAGATCATGACCTGAGCCGAAACCAAGAGTCAGATGCCTAACCAACTGTGCCATCCAGACGGCCCTCATTTAATCATTTGAAAACACAGGCTGTAAGGCACAAAGAAGTCTTAGAGAGAAAGAGGGATTGTATTAGTTGGCAAACACTCAGAGCCGTTCCGTGGAACCCTGGCTGCGGTCTCCAAGGCCCTGGCTGATCTGGCCCCTGGCTTTCTCCCTCTTTATCTTCACGCTGGAGGGAGACGGGGCGGCCTGCATCTCCTTCCGTGTGCCGTGTTCTTCCCTTCCTGGGGCCTCTGCACCTTCTCTTCCCTCCGCCTGGTCGGATGCCCCCTCCTCTGCCTTCTCCCGGCTTCTCCCCATTTTGCGTAGCTGGCTTTTCCTTTTCCTTCTTGTTTCAGCTTCAGCATCACTTCCCCTGAAAGGCTTTCCCTAATCCCGCATTCAGAACCGATCCCACGCTTCTGTGCTCCCACTTGTCCTCTGGAATTCTAGTGTCTGGCACAGAGCTCAGCTCATGGTCTGCTCTCAGTAAGAAGTGTTGAATTCTTGCAATTTATTGGAAAGACACAGGGTTGTATGGGTTAGATTGAAAGTAACAGACCCAAAGAGAAGGGTTTTTTTTTTTTTTTCCTAATTTGGCATGCACAGGGCCAATTTTCACCTCTTAGGTCCAGCACCTATACCTGGAGAGTTTCTGATTGGCCTATCTAATCTGTCACCTGGGTCCTTCGCGTGGGATGTTCGACTGTGGCAGTGGGCTGGAGAGTTGGGATCCCGTGTCTTAAAAAGAGAACACCACCCATGCATTTGCTTAACCATCTTTTTTTTTTTTTTTTTTTTAAGATTATTTATTTATTTATTTATTTGACAGTGACTCAGTGAGAGAGGGACCACAAGCAGGGGGAGTGGGAGAGGGAGAAGCAGGCTTCCCACTGAGCAGGGTGATCAATGCAGGGCTCCATCCCAGGACCCTGGGATCATGACCTGAGCTGAAGGCAGACACTTAAGACTGAGCCACCCAGGCGCCCTTGTTGAATTAACCGTCTTTACTTAAAATTAGAAGTGAGTTCCTTGCTAAGTGTTTGGAAAATCTTCTGCACTGATATTAACTAAGTTTCAGGTGACAGGGCTTAGAAGTGTTTTTCCCCTGTGATATTTCTGTACTATTTTGCTCCCCTTCCCCACACACATGGAAATATTTATAGAGTTGAGCAATGAGTCAGGCCTTTAAAAATCTGAGGTTTTTTTTTTTTTTTTTTTCTCATTAAAAATGTCGCTGATACGCTTTGTTCTCATTTAGCCTTTGGATCGCCTTCAGTGTTCTGGTATTTAGAGCCCGGCTTCTTCCTTCTTCCTCTCCCTCTTACCTTCCTCCCTTCAGTTGGTCTTGAACTTCTTTCTTGGGGGCGAGAATCACCTGTAGAGAACAGCGTGGGATGTTGGAGAGGTATGCCTCGCTCTCCAGGGTTTAAAGAAAGGAACAGGGGGCAGCGGAGGAGGGCGGATAACTGGACTCTTGGGTCTGCTGGTTGAGCAGGCTTGGGACCAGGTCATATACAGTCAGTCTCAATGGAGCGGTTGTGCAACCACCAGGAAATGAACAAGTAGATTCCGTTTCCAGGCCAAAGCCAGACGCTCCTGATACTGAACATTTGCGCGAAAGATGTTCATGTCGGGACGCCTGGGGGGCTCAGTGGGTTAAGCCTCTGCCTTCGGCTCAGGTCATGATCTCAGGGTCCTGGGATCGAGTCCTGCATCGGGCTCTCTGCTCAGCGGGGAACCTGCTTCCCTTCCTGCCTCCCTGCCTACTTGTGATCTCTGTCAAGTGAATAAATAAAATCTTAAAAAAGAAAAAGAAAAAGACATTTATGTCACAGTCAGGGCTGGACCAAGCCCCTCTTGCATCCTGTCACAGGGAAACGGCATTTCTTTCTTAGAGCGAGATTTTGCTTTCTGTAACCGGTTTCTGTCTTTCCAGGAGACTGATTGGTTCAACCCACTCTGTTCCACATTAGAGCCCTCTTCCCAGCCCTGGGTTTTACAGCTCCGTCATCTTTCCTACCTTTCCTCTTCTGCTTGAGATACTTGACAACGTCTGGACAAAGGAGTGATTTTTATGATCACTTTAAAAATGACTTGTTTTTTAAAGATATATATAAAAATAAAAATGACTTTTTAAAAAAAAATATTTTATTTATTTATTTGACAGAGATCACAAGTAGGCAGAGAGGCAGGCAGAGAGAGAGAGAGAAGGAAGCAGGCTCCCCGCTGAGCAGAGAGCCCGATGTGGGACTCGATCCTGGGACCCCGAGATCATGATCTGAGCTGAAGGCAGGGGCTTAACCCACTGAGCCACCCAGGCGCCCCAAAATGACTTTTTTTTTATTAATGAAAAAAGTAAACACTCTTTAATCCCCCCCCCCTTGAAAAGCATAGTCTTGTGATCTCTGTCGTTCAGTATATTTGGGGTGGGCACAGGTGTTTATATTTGTTTGTGGGTTGCTTTTGCTGTATCCAGGGGAGTGGAGGGGGGAGAAAGTGACTGTGGTGTTCTAAGAACATTGAAATAATAGGCCAGAGCTTATTGCAGCTTCTTAAAGGACTGCATTCCATAGCAGTCTCCCCTCCAAATCTCAGCCGCTCAGACTCCAGGAGAGTCAGAATTCTGGTGCTTTGGGCATGAGTTACATCTTTCTCTTGTCATTTCAGGATGCAGTGCTAAGACTCGGCCTGGGCCATCCCTGCGTCCATCAGCCCCAAGTCGGCTGCTGTCCACCCCATTCTGCCTGGTGTACGTCCCCCACCGGCCTCCTTGTTGCCTTTTTACACAATAGAATTATTGTCCTAAAACATGAAAATGCAGCTTTTCAGATTCTGTGTGCAAAATTTTCCACATTGTTTCTACCACTGACTTCATCTACGTGCTGTTGCCCCGTCGGCTTCTGCTAAAGTTTGGGTTTGTTTTTTTAAGATTTTATTTATTTGAGAGAGAGAGCGAGAGCGAGCACGAGGACAGAGAGAGACAAGCAGACTCTGTACCGAGCATGGAGCCTGATTTGAGGCTCAGTCTCAGGACCTCAAGATCATGACCTGAGCTGAAATCAAGAGTCAGACGCTCAACTGATTGAGCCACCCAGGCACCCCTGAAGTTTTTTTTGTTTTGTTTTGTTTTTAACTCATGCATATGTTTTCATCCTTTGTTTACATTCTTACTTCTTGGGTTCAGAATGCCGTCGCTGGAAGGAGCCATGAACAGAATAGTTCCTTAGTAATTTCATTTTCGCAACAGAAACAGAGTTAGATAGATTATGGCTGGTGATTGAGGCAGATATGCCTCCATCGGTAAACCTGGTTTTGTGGCAGTTTTTGGACTTGCATTTTAGAGATTCAAAGTTCAGTAAAACCGTCCATTGTGGGCACTTTTCCTTCCTCATGAAAATCTTTTGTATTAACTTGACTGTCCAACTTGACACTGTGATGTTGGAGCTCCTCTTTTGTTAATTATGTCATAGACTCCTGCTTTTCAACCCAATTTTGGGGGAGAACCCCTCCTAATTCAGAGAACCTGTTTCAGAAATAGCAGATGAATGTGTGATTTTACAGAATCTCTGTCTACTTGGTATTGTCTAAGCAGGTGTCTGTGCTCCTCGAAATAAACCACCTACTGCTGTCCTTGACCTTTTATTTTTATTTATTTATTTTTTTTCCTGAGTAAACAGTGACTTTCCTTTGGGTAGTAGTTCTTCATCACGTCAATTTTGATGCTGTCATGGTGAAAGTATATATTTTGGTATTTCTATCTTTTTAAAAAAGACTTATTTATTTGAGAGAGAGAATGTGCGTGCCAAGTGGTGCAGTAGGAGGAGGGGTAGAAGGAGAAAGCAGACTCAAGCAGACGTGGGGCTTGATCCCAGGACCCTGGTTTCATGACCTGAGCCAAAACCAAGAGTCAGCTGTCAACTAACTGAGCTGCCCAGACACCCCAAAAATATTTCTGCTTTTGACATTGTATGTGAGAAAAATTCTTTCTCCTTGTCCATGGAGATTAATTGAAGTCTGTTTCAAATTTGAGATCTAGAATTTCAGGTGGCATTTGTGATGACACATTTTTGTAAAGTTTTGTCAAACTTTTTTTGTTCCTATATATACAGCTACTTTAATATTCAGAACCTAATTGATTTTTAAAAACATTTTAAATGGAGGTTTTGTTACATTTACTCTGGGTAGATCTAGACGTGCTGACACTTTTCTCTTAAAGATGCGAGGAAGCTAATACCAGTAATACCATCCCAAGGGATTCTGTTCAGATAGAGCCATTTATTTTATTTTATTTTTTTTTTAAGATTTTATTTATTTATTTGACAGACAGAGATCACAAGTAGGCAGAGAGGCAGACAGAAGAGAGGAAGGGAAGCAGGCTCTCTGCTGAGCAGAGAGCCCAATGCGGGGCTCGATCCCAGGACCCCGAAATCATGACCCGAGCCAAAGGCAGAGGCTTTAACCCACTGAGCCACCAAGGTGCCCCCAGATAGAGCCATTTAAAGTCTGTTCCTCGGGACACCTGGGTGGCTCAGTTGGTTAAGCAGCTGCCTTCGGCTCAGGTCATGATCCCAGCGTCCTGGGATCGAGTCCCACATCTGGCTCCTTTCTCTGCAGGGAGCCTGCTTCTCCCTCTGACTCTGCCTTCCACTCTGTCTGCCTATGCTCGCTCTCGCTCGCTCTCTCTCTGACAAATAAATAAATAAAATCTTAAAAAAAAATAATAAAGTGTGTTTTTTGGTTAAAGTCTGTTCCTCCAAGTGCCCTAGTCCTTTGGAAAGTGGATTTATCCCGAATTAGAGTATCCTAAAACAGTGGTCTATACAGCATGGACAGAAACATACCCAGTGATATGGAAGAGCGAATTCTCTTCACTGAGTGAGTCACTTGGGGAGAGATTCGTGGAGAGCTGGCCTCAGGATACCCCCCTCTTGAGTCTGAGCCACTGACACTGACATAACCTCAGCAACTTAGTATCTTACCGGATTGGCTTGTTCAGGGGACTCTGAATTTGTGTCAGTTTAGTACACTTTCTAGTGACAGGAAGTATAATATTAAAAACTTGACCTATACTGTGGAGAAAAATTTCCTTGAGGCAGACTTGGGTCTCCTCATTTTATTTAATTTATTATTATTCTTTTTTAAAGATTTTATTTATTTATTTGACAGAAATCACAAGTAGGCAGAGAGGCAGGCAGAGAGGGGGGAACCAGGCTCCCTGCTGAACAGAGAGCCCAATACAGGGCTCGATCCCAGGACCCTGAAATCATGACCCGAGCCAAAGGCAGAGGCTTAACCCACTGAGCCACCCAAGTGCCCCTAGTAACTAGCTTTTCTGAAAGTACTTCCTGGGTCATTTCTTTTGCAGACTTTCAAAGAAAAATCAGATTTCAGCAGACAACTTCTTAGGCATAGCCAAGAGTCTTCATTCTCCAGGGACGTAGAGAGACCAGTCTCGACACCGACCGATGAGTCGCTCTTGTAGGTACAGGAAGGCAACATTTGTATTGAACTTGGTGATGCTTTAGGAACTCTGATGAAGATACAACAACCCAGACAGCTGCCCTGGATCATACTTCTCTCGCTTCGGTCTTCCGCGTGCAGACAGCCAGACCTGAAAATGATCAATTGGAAAATGCAGTAACTGCGTTTGATTAACGCACTCGTGCTCCCCTCGTTTGTCCCTGCGGCCTACTCAGCGTCCTGTGGCCGACAGCTCCTGCCGTGAACCTTTGGTTGGAACTCGAGGAGCAGTAGGCGGTCAAGAGGGGGTGTCGCCTTCCACCCAACTCCTTGGAAACATCCATTGCCGTTCTCTTGGCAATTGCGAGTTAATTCCTGAGCGTATATATAGTAGGCACTTAATAGTACATTAAACATCATTTTCCATTAGGTCATATATGATCTGCCTTTCTTAATCTTTGGAAACATGAAGCTTTCAAAGAGAAATTGTAGAGCGCATGTCATGGGGGACGAGTTCTTGCAGTGCAGCCCCTGGGCCGCCTCTTACGCAGTCCGCAGAGTCAAAACTATTTTCATAATCACACAAAAACACTATCTTTCTCACGGTGTGGATGTTGAGGCTTGTAGCATAAAGGTGGTGACGGGAAGGCTGCAGGCCCCTTGACGCGAATCAGGGCAATGGGTCAACTCAGCAGGTCTTGTTTCTTAACTGTTAGCGGTTTAAAAAAAAAAAATCCCTTTTATTCAGAAATATCCTCAGTGGTGGTGCCTGGGTGGTTCAGTCGGTTAAGTGTCTGCCTTTGGCTCAGGTCATGATCCCAGGATCTTGGGATCGAGCCCTGCGTCTGGCTCCTTGCTCAGCGGGGAGCCTGCTTCTGCCTCTGCCTTGTGCTCTCTCCCTCTCTCTGTCAAATAAGTAAGTTAAATCTTTTTTAAAAAATTAGAAATAAAAATGCCCGCAAGGAAACAGTAAGAGGAGTAATTTTATTAAATCTCAACTGTTGAGTATACACTTTTTGAATAGTATGACAGGATGGGAAATATGCCTAAAGCACTTAGTGTCCACCAGGATACTTCAGTGATTGCGTTGTGAGCTGGACTAACTTGTTTTTTCATGGACACCATTTTTACTTAAGAGGACAGTTGGCAGGGCGCCTGGGTGGCTCCATCATTAAGCGTCTGCCGTCGGATCAGGTCATGATCCCAGGGTCCTGGGATCGAGTTCCACATTGGGCTCCCTGCTGGGCAGGGACCCTGCTTCTCCCTCTCCCACTTCTCCTGCTCGTGTTCCTTCTCTCACTGTTTCTCTCTGTCAAATAAATAAATAAAATCTTTAAAAAAAAAAAAAGTTGGCAGATGAACTCGGGCATTTGGCAGGTATTTTCTCAAAAAGGAATAATTGAGCCTGTCCCTTTATTTATTTATTTTTTTAAAGACTTTATTTATTCATTTGAGAGAAAGAGAGAGACAGAGCACAAACAGGGGGAGAGGCAGAGGGAGAGGAGAAGCTGACTCCCTGCTGAGATGGGAGCCTGACACGGGGCTCCATCCGGGGACCTGCCTGGAGATCATGACCCACCCGTCTGAGCCACCCAGGCACCCCAAGCCTGTCCTTTTAAGGAAACAACTGTTTGTTGCCAATGATGGAATTCTACCTTTTAAGTGAAAATTGGTATTTTGGGAAATTCGTATTTGCCACTGTGACCTTGACAGCTCCCCAGTATTTAAAGCCGCCTCAGATTCTTGACCTCGGGTCGTGAGTTCAAGCCCCATTTTGGGAATAGAGCTTACTTTAAAAAAAAAACCCAAAACATAATAAATAGGGTGCCTGGGTGGCTCAGTCAGTTAAGCAACTGCCTTTGGCTCAGGTCATGATCCTAGAGTCCTGGGATGGAGCCCCGCATCAAGCTCCTTGCTCAACACGGAGCCTGCTTCTTCCTTTCCCTCTGCCCCTCCTCCCCACTTGTGCTCTCTAACAAATTTTTTTTTAAAGATTTTATTTATTTATTTGACAGAGAGATCACAAGCAGACAGAGAGGCAGGCAGAGAGAGAGGGGGAAGCAGGCTCCCTGCCAAGCAGAGAGCCCAATGTGGGGCTCGATCCCAGGACCCTGGGATCATGACCTGAGCCGAAGGCAGAGGCTCTAACCCACTGAGCCAATCAGGCACCCCACTCTCTAACAAATTTTTAAAAACAAATAAAAATTTAAAAATAAAGACATTGGAAAAGATGAGATAGGTAGCAATATAAACAAATATGATTTGAATATATTTTTTAATGAAATGTGGCAACATTTGGAAGATCTGCAAGTTATCAGTGACATGATACTTTGTAAATGGTATTTTCTAAATAATGTTACACAGTCACATGTAGGCAAAAGATCCATTCAGAGCACGAGATCAATGAGTGCATTTTATTGTAACCTGATGCGAAAAATTCTTTGGGTTTCAGATTTCATATTGCAACTAGCCTTTAAGAAACTACTATTAGTTGAGTCTTGGGGCGCTATCAGGAGGTAGCCAGCATGACCTAAAAAGGCTCTTGAACTTCTCCTCCACTTTCTTACTACATATGTGCATGAAGTCTTATTTTTTTGCATGTTTCAGCCAAAGTAAGGAGTCGACCAGATTGAATTCAGAAGGATCTGAGCATCCAGCTGTCTTCTATGAAACCAAACATTAAAGAGATTTGCAGAAAAGTAAAACAGTGCCAGTTTTCTCACGTTTTGTTGTTGTTTTGGAAAGGAAATTTCTTTTTAAAAAGAGCTGCTTCTTTTGACATGGGATGGATTTAGTGTCGTCTTTTTTTTTTTTTTTAAGATTTATTTATTTATTTGACAGAGAGAGATTACAAGTAGGTAGAGAGGCAGGCAGAGAGAGAGAGGAGGAAGTAGGCTCCCTGCTGAGCAGAGAGCCCGATGCGGGACTCGATTCCAGGACCCCGAGATCATGACCTGAGCCAAAGGCAGCGGCTTAACCCACTGAGCCACCCAGGCGCCCTAGTGTCGTCTTTTTAAATAAATTAATAAGCATGTTTAAAACTTGTTTTTAATTTCTGATACAGTAAATATTGATGGTCATAACCCACATAAATAAAAGTTTTCAAAGGTTCTTAATGATTTTTAAGAGGTCTGAGAGGGCCTCTTAATGATTTTTAAGAGAGCAGAACTGCTGTCCTGTAACATCACAAAGGAAAGGGTCCATTTTTGCTAATGGCCCCATCTCCAAAGTGCCGACTGTTTTTTTTTTTTAATATTTTATTTATTTATTTGACAGAGATCACAAGTAGGCAGAGAGGCAGGCAGAGACAGAGAGAGAGGGGAAGCAGGCTCCCTGCTGAGCAAAGAGATGCGGGGCTCGATCCCAGGACCCCTGGGATCATGACCTGAGCCAAGGCAGAGGCTTTAACCCACTGAGCCACCCGGGAACCCCCGAAGGCTCTTTTTTAAAGGGCCCTTTATAATATTTGCTCACAAAGGAGTCTTTTTAAGATTTGGAATGTTTTTCCATTAAGTTTTCCACATTTTGGTCAAGAATGTAAGTGGGTTGATTAGTTTTTCATCTGTTTTGAATTTGCTTTTAGCTGCTGTCAGAAAACTCCATGCCGTGGCAATCCATGTGATGGGAGGGGTAGAGTGTGGCATCATTAGGGAGGTTATAGTATTTTAAAAAATTTTATTTGTGACAACATGTTATTTCATTTTTTTTTTTTTTTAAGTAAGCTCTACACACAGCGTGAGGCTCAAACTCATGACCCCAAGATCAAGAACCGCATATTCCACCTGCTAAACCAGCCAGGCCCCCCAAGAGATGTTCTAATATAGCATAAAAAGAACGATCCTAGATTGACAAACAAGTACTAGTTTATTTGTTGCTACTGAGTAAGGTTTTTAGCATCAAGATCTTCTATCTTATTTTGACCTTATTATAGCTTGCAGAATGTTCCTGAATACAGATAACTTTATTGAAAACATATTGTTGGATTGGGGCCAGTAATTTTTAAGGTAGACTCAATTCAAATGTAGATTAAAAAAAAAAAAAGAATTTCGGTATCAAAAGCTTTTGCTCTGTATTCTATACACCAGAGCGTTAAAAAAAAAAAAAGAACCACATACTCACAGGGAAAAATATGTAGTGAGATTATCATCAGGACAATTTAAAAGCAGATGCTGTTAGCAAGTTTTCTTTTTTTTTAAAGATTTTATTTATTTATTTGACAGAGATCACAAGTAGGCAGAGAGACAGGCAGAGAGAGAGGGGGAAGCAGGCTCCCTGCTGCGCAGAGTCCGTTGTGAGGCTCGATCCCAGGACCCTGAGATCATGACCTGAGCCGAAGGCACAGGCTTTAACCTACTGAGCCACCCAGGTGCCCCTGTTAGCAAGTTTTCAAGGAAACCCCTTTAACTCCTGAATATAGTAAGCCTCTGGGAATGGGAGATGAACCAGGACTCAAATGGAGGGAGGGGTCTAGAAAGGCACTTGTTTTTTTTTTTTTTTTTATATTTTATTTATTTATTTGACAGAGATCACAAGTAGGCAGAGAGGCAAGCAGAGAGAGAGAGAGAAAGAGGAGGAAGCAGGCTCCCTGCCAAGCAGAGAGCCCAATAAGGACTCGATCCCAGAACCCTGAGATCATGACCCGACCTGAAGGCAGAGGCATAACCCACTGAGCCACCCAGGCGCCCCAAGGCGTTTTAAAAATAAATAGGAAACTAGCTATGAAACTAGGTTAGCAGAGGGTTACCAACCAGCCCAGAGCTTTAAACAAGCCTTGCTCTGAAGAGCTAGGAATGATTTGTAATCATGACTTGAATTGTTTGTATATTTGTTCTCTCGAGTAGTTTGAAGTGACCTACCGTCTTGTTTACCCTATCAATTTGCTTGACCACCCTTGTCTATATGGAGGATATAAATAAATCACCTTCCTGACTAGTATTCCTTGAAGTAGAAACTAGATGTCCGTGGAATATATTATTGGAGGCCAAGAATCAATGAAAACCTTACAGAGTTGTCCCTTGTTTTTTATGATAATGTAAAGAATTATTAGATTTGAAGACGTTTTGCAGTGATTCTTTTTCATGAGAAAACCATTCCAGTAAGTTAAAACCTTAGTTTCTCAACCTGTTCTGTGGGCCTGGGTGGAAGTAAGAGGAGATGAGTTTTCTTCAAGAAGAGAATTTCTTGGAGAAAAAATGTTTTGGGGGGCGTCTAGGTGGCTCAGTGGGTTAAAGCCTCTGCCTCTGGTTCAGGTCATGATCCCAGGGTCCTGGGATCGAGCCCCTGGGATCGATCGGTCCTGGGACTCTCTGCTCTGCAGGGAGCCTCCTTCCTCCTCTCTCTCTCTGCCTGCCTCTCTGCTTACTTGTGATCTCTGTCTGTCAAATAAATAAATAAAATCTTAAAAAAAAGAAAAAGAAAAAGAAAAATATTTTTGGCTCTGCAGGGCCCCCACTCCCACCCAAGGTGGACCTCTAGGGAACAACTTGGAATGGAACGCAGAATGAGAGCACGAGGACCGGTGTCCATCAAGTGGCAGATGCTAAGTTTTAAAACCAAGCTGAAGTTTGGCACCGACTGTGTCCTTAGGATCTCACACACCTGCGATAGGATTAAACTGTGGCTTTGTATTTTTTATACTCGATTTGACTCTTCTCCATTTCCTGTGATCCTCATGACTGAATTGTGAAATTAGGCCGTGACTGATTCGGCATCTCTAGGCAAATGGCTACATTTTGGCTACATTCTGCGGCCCCAGGTGGTGGAGTTCCAGGCTGGGGCCAGAACGCGCATATTTCTCTTTTCCTGCCGTCTCCCAGGAGACAGCGGACACAGTCCATCTTTCCCTTCCCTACAATGTCGCACGGACACTCCTGTCGCTTTCCCAGGCCTTTCTGGGCGCTCCCAGAGGCCAGGCCCCTCTCCGCTATCAGGGCGTCGCGGCAGCCCGTGTTGCTGACCTTCTCCGGGAATCCCTTCAGACCTACCAGGTCACAGCCCTGCCTCCTTGAGCTCCGAATGGGTCTGTGTTTGCAGCTCCCCTCTGGACATGTCACTCCCTTGGGCATTGTGTTACGTCACCCCAGCCCCTCGATTCTCTCGTCCCGGGAGCCAGAGGCAGGGGGGCCCCCAGAATCTCGCCCCGCCCTCCTATTCCTTTCCAGCCTCCTCTTGCAGTCGGCGGCTGAAGCTAGCGGATTCTAGTTGTTACGGGTCTGTGGACCCTCTGCTCCCGTTTTCTCTCCTCTGGACTAGGGAACACTCTCCCGGCTTCCACCTCCTGGCCATTCTCAGCATGTCTGTGGGCGTGCCTCTCCTTCCAAGTTCAACGGCTCACTTGTGTGCACTGAAGAGGCTAAGCTCCTTCACTCTCTCTGTTTGAGGCCTGGGGTGATGGGCTGGGACTTTTTCCAGTTTCTTACCCACCACCCTTCTTCCCTTGAGCCCTCCCCTCGGCCCCCCACTTTCCCTCCAGAGGGACAAGTGCCACCCCCCCCCCCAATCCCCAGATTCCTGGATGTGTCCTCGCCTTTGCAGTAGCTGTTGCTGAAATACCCACCTCCTCTCATTCTTCCAGGCTAGGAACCTCCAGGCGAGATGGGGCTCTATTTCTGTGCATTTCAGTTCCCCGGCTCCTTTCCTAGCCCACACGGTGTGGGTTTCATAAATGTTCGAATGTTTGAATAAAGTCCGCATGAGTCATTTCATTTATCTGTTTGAAGAAGGCAGTATTTTGTCACTCTTTCTGTTCCCATTTGCTTGCCCCAAATTTCAGAGAGCTGGTTTGAATTAACTCAGAGGCAACAGGTGAGGTGCTGGCGAGCTCGACTGAGCTGATGTGTGTTTCAGCTCTCGGTTTTTGGAATCTGGAAAAGATATTTTCCTTTGTACCAGAATGTTAACTATATCCCCAAACTGTGTTTCTAACATGAACGAATGGGTCAGAGTTCAGTACCCCGGGCAGTTTTCAAACCAAATTTGGTAATGTTGATTTAAAACGGCTCCACAAGAAAAGCACCCAGTACAATCATGGAAAATACTAGAACTGCTTTCTGTACCGCCACATATTGTTGAGAGAATTGTTCCCTGAAGTTATATTAATCGCAGAGAAGGATTCTAAAGCTCTCTCTCTCTTTGTTTTTTTTTAAAACAGGACCAATTTGACAACTTAGAAAAACACACACAGTGGGGAATTGACATTCTTGAGAAATACATCAAATTTGTAAAGGAAAGGACAGAGATTGAACTCAGCTATGCAAAGCAGCTCAGGTAAGTCGATATTAAAAAAGGTTATTTGTTAATTGCAAAATGGATGTAGTGATAATTTATATACTCATTTATCCTGTGAATGTATAGTACTTAAATATTTTCCCCCTTTTATGTAAGGTAATATTTCAGTTAGAAACCATTGCTTTTGGGGCGCCTGGGTGACTCAGTCGTTAAGCATCTGCCTTCAGCTCAGGTCATGATCCTAGAGTCCTGGGTTCAAGCTCCGCATCGGGCTCCCTGCTCCACGGGAAGCCTGCTTCTCCCTCTCCCACTCCCTCTGCTGTGTTCCCTCTCTTGCTGTGTCTCTCTCTGTCAAATAAATAAATAAAATCTTAAAACAAAACAAAAAAAACCTTGCTTTTGATAGAGAAAATTTATTTTCATAGAACAATAAAAATAAAAACTAAGTTATTGCTATTAGGCTCTGTTTTTCTTTTCTTTTTTTTTTTTTAAAGGATAGTTTTTGAATTTTGGAGCTACTTTTTTTTTTTTTTTTTCAAGAAAACTCCTAATTGAAGTGTAATATATAGAGAGGTAGAAGTGCATGTCATAAGTGTATAGCCCCAGAAATCTTCCCAGAGTGAACACCCCCATGTCATCAGCTCCCAGGTGGAGAAATAGGCAAATCCAGGCCCAGAGGTCCCCTGGCCCCTTCCAGTGCAACACCTTCCTCCCATGGCTGTTCACACTTCTGACTTCCAGTGACACAGACGGTTTTGCCTGCTTTTGAACCTCATGTGAAAGTACTCACTTATTAAGCACTGTTTGCGTTTGGCTTCTTTTGTTCTACTTTAGGTTTGGGACAGTCATTTGTGTGGCTGTCTGTGGGGGAGCTTGTTCCATTCACTGGTGGTTGGTCTTGGGTGTGTGAGTATACCACAGTTCACCCACTTCTCGGCCACCAGGCTATTGCTTGGCCCCTTTTTGGGGATATGAACTCTATATACACCCAAGACTGGAATTGTGGGGTCACAGGTGTTTAGCTCTAAGTAGATAGTTTTCCAAACTGCTTCTCCCGATCCACGCTCCATCTAGAAGCCTGTACGAGTCCCGTGGGCAGCATTTTAAAAGTGCTTGGACCGCTTACATATTTAATGGTGAAATTATCCGAGGAATCTGTGCTTTTAGCTAGAATGTGTAAAAGTTGTTGGTAGAATGAAGCTGGAACTGGATGTAGTGGTCACAATCTTTAATGATTTCTTGTTTGGTGGAATGGGTTGGTGCCGATTGTTTGAAGATCTGTTAAAGATCCAGATGACTTTTGGTCTAGAAACATTTCGTTTGAACCCAAAGAGTGTCTGCAGAAGGGATATGTCAGGGGCCCTGAGAGAAGGTGGATTCTCCTAGAGCTGGTGTTGTTTATAAATAAGGCCCTGAGGGTACATGTGGATGTTTTTGTGAATGACACGTGCTCTTTCCATTGAGTAAATCAAACAAAAACCCATTGCTCAATGAAACAGGCTTATGACTTGCTGAACCCAGGTCGATCTCTGGCACTGCGTGTGTGCATCCGCCTCCCATCCTGAATGTAGCAACAGGGAAGGGGCTGCTTCGTCCTCATTAGCCAAATATCACACTGTTCATCGTAATGCCCTTCGTGGGAAAATGGGTTACATAACGTCCTTAGCCAGAATACGGTCTCACTGCATGGATTTACGTGTTTGTTCCCTTTCTTCTTCTGTTAGCTTACACTTGTCTTCCCGGCACCTTTGTCATGATCCTGTTTTGTTCAGGAGGTTTGGGAGTAGATGCTGTTAATTCAGCTTTTAGCAAGTGTCTGCTCCTTTCCGTGTCACAAAGGGAAAGGGCTTTCTTGGCTCCCCCTCTGAACTGCACCTGGCTTCTGGCCCTTTCTTACCGCCCTAGGTGAGGGGCGGAGGACGCAGGTAGCAAAAGGGGGGGGGGGCTGTTGGAAAAGAATGCAAATTCCAGTGTGGATTTAGGGTCAAGTGCGGTGGCTCTCCTTGACTGTGTACCCTCTTGTGGATCACAAGTTGAAGTAGATGTCAGGGTTCTCACGGCAGCCTCTTGAGAAGTGCTTTTCCTGAGATTTAAATATGTATCTAGTAGGCTCTGTGCCCAACATGGGGCTCAAATGCACAATCCCTAGACCAAGAGTCGCATGTTCCTCTGACTGAGCCAGCCAGGCGCCCCCTGAGATGTATGTATTAACATTGTTTCATTCCATCCCTAG
This sequence comes from Mustela nigripes, assembly GCF_022355385.1. Classification (NCBI taxonomy): domain Eukaryota; kingdom Metazoa; phylum Chordata; class Mammalia; order Carnivora; family Mustelidae; genus Mustela; species Mustela nigripes. The sequence goes on from NC_081565.1 coordinate 5,836,582, forward strand.
GCCGTGTCTGAATTTGTTCTTGTTGGCAGAAGTTGATGTACCGGATCAGGAGTAATTGAACTAACCCTTCAGACTGGTCTCCTCCCCCTCGATACTGAGCCCTTAGCCAGGTCCTCAGTGCCAATACATAAGCCTCCTTCCTGTCCTTGGCTGATTTGCTTGCCCGCTCACCGAAGAGACTCCGTTTCCCCTTTCTGCAAACCCAGCATCTCCTTTCCCATCCTCGCCACTTGTTTGCTACGTCCCCGAGAGCACGGAAGCAGTCAGAAGAAAATGTCCTGAGACTCTCAGCATCTGTGCCCCCTGCCCCGAGATGCTTCTGTCTACATCCAGGCCTCCCCTCTTGTGCACTCGGTGTCCCCCCTCCCTCCGGCTCTGGAACCGAGCCCCAGTGCTTCTCTCTCCCACGTCCTCAGATCTTCTCTCCCGGGTTATTATCCCCGTCGACACCCGAGCACGCCATCATCCAAAAACAAACTTTCCTGAGGTCGTTCTTCCTACCCGGTGCCACTATTTCTTTGTTCCCCTTTGCAGTCATACGTCTTCAAAGGGTTCTTACTTGCTGTCTCCAATCCCTCCCCTCTCGCTACCTTAAACTCACTGCACACCTCTCTGCCAGCACTGCCCTTTCAGGGCCCCTGTGACTTCCGTATTGTTCAACCCAATCGCCTGTCCGCAGTCTGGCGTCCTTGACCTATCGGCGGCTTTGACGGGGCGGATGCTTCCTCCTCCTGGCTTGGCCTCAGTCTAGTCTTCCGGCTTCCTTCCTCCCTCACTGGGAACTCCTTCTTAGCATCTCACGGGGTCCTCTTTGCCTCCTGCCTCTTCACCCAGTATGCCCTAGTTCCCAGTCCCTGTCACCTCCCCCTCTCGGTCTGTGTTCCCTGGGTGCTCTCATCTGGCTTTAAGTGTGATCCACGTGACAGTGGCTCGCAGGTGTGTGGACCTCCAAGCTAGCCCTCTGTCCTGGACTCCAATATAGATTATGCATTACCTCCTAAAATCTATCTGAAATGGAAAGTGTCCGAAGCCGAAGCTGCCCACCTACAGTGTGCGTCTGCACGGCCCGGCTTTTCCCAGGCACTTGAAGGCAGCTGCTCCTTCCCTGTTAGGTCAGAAACCCTGTTCTTGGTTAGGTCAGAAATTCCCTCTTTCTCTGCCACTACCCCGCCCCCATCCCCAGTGTCCCCAGTGTAAGCCATCAGGAAGTCCCAGTGACTGTACTTGGCAAATTTACCCAGGATCCGACCCCTTCTTCTGACCTGCACCTCGGCCGCTGTGGTCCAGTCCCCATCACCTCTCACCTGGGTTATTCCGAGGCTTCTAACTGGTTTCTCTTATTCCCCTCCTGTCTGTCTGTTTTCCACAAAGCAGCTAGATCATGGCACTCTGTTCAAAATTCCAACGACTTCCCATTTCACTCTGTAAATCCAGAGCCCTTAGCATGGATGTCCTACAAAGCCCTATGTGACCATATCCCCCAACCTCTCTGACGTCTCTTTCCTCCTCTTCCCTCTCTCTGCTCTAACCATACCAGCCTCCTTGCTGTGTTCTCTCCTGATGCATGATAGGAACTCAGGAAATAGTTGTAGGAAGGCTGAATCGAGACGTCCAGGTCTGAGATGTTTGGTCCCCACTGCTTCAAGGAGAATCATGTGTTTGCATAAGCTATGAGAGCTGATGAGGGCTTACCAACAAACAGAACAACCAACAGTGTGTGAGCAGAGTACCAGGGGAGCTCAGATGAACAAGACACCTTGGAGCTCACCTTCTCACTGTGGAAAACAGACCACATGCAAATAAGCAAACAAGATTTTTTTAAAGATAGCATTTATCAACCCAGGTAAATAAAGCCAGTGGTGTAATAGAGCGTGATAGTGGGTGGGGGTTACGTAGCTAGACTGGCCAGGGAAAACCTGTTGCTTGAGAACGGAAACACAAAGAGAGAAGACCAGCATGCCAAGGTCTGGGTTTAGCTCTTCCAGGCCAAGGGGTCAGTGAGTGCAAAGGTCCTAAGGTGGAAACATGTTCAAGGAATGGAAAGGCCAGGGTGACTGAAGCATGGTCAGCAAATGCTTGCTTGAAATACCAGTGTGATTTGAAAAAGCAACACGATCTTTTTGGAGAGATTTCTGGTATTAAATCATTTTTAATTTTTTCAGCATTAATTAGAGGAAAAATAATGCTAACTTAGTTTTTTTTTTTTTTTAAGATTTTTTTAAATTTATTCATTTGACAGACAGAGATCACAATAGACAGAGAGGCAGGCAGAGAGAGGACAGAGCAGGCTCCCTGCTGAGCAGAGAGCCCGATGTGGGGCTCAATCCCAGGATCCTGGGATCATGACCTGAGCTGAAGGCAGAGGCTTTAACCCACTGAGCCACCCAGGCGCCCCAGGTTTTTTTTTTTTTTTTTTTTTTTAAGATTTTATTTATTTATGTGTCAGAGAGAAAAAGAGCACACAAGGAGGCAGAGTGGCAGGCAGAGGTGGAGAGAGAAGCAGGCTTCCCGCCAAGCTAGGAGCCCGATGCGGGACTCGGGCATTGTGACCCAGGACCCTGGGATTGTGACCTGAGCCAAAGACACCAGCTTAACCAACTGAGCCACCCAGGCGTCCCTATGCTAACTTATTTTAGAAGCAGTGGGTGTTCATTGGGGCTTTGATTTCTGTAGGTTGGGGGGTTGGCAAACTACAGCCTATGTCCCAATCCATCCACTGCCTGGTTTTATAAATAAAGTTATGCAGAAACATGGCCACGCCCATTCATTAATGTGTTGTCCTATGGCTGCTTCTGAGAACAATTGCAATTGACTAGTTGCAACAGGGACACCTGAGCATGACGCCCTTCCAAGTCTAAAATACTATCCGTCTGACCTGTTTCAGGAAAAGTTTACTGACCCTTGCCAGAATTACTATTTCTTCAAGGCAATGTAAGGTCGAATTCCTAATCAAAGTTTAAAACATTCCATATGAAGGGTCCCTTCTCTTAACCCTGACCCTGGGGACAATAAATGTTATCAGTCTCTTGTTTATCTTTTCCAAGAAATTTTATGACACCGCAGGCAAATGAGGGTGTGTTTTCTTCCTTGCTTCCCGAGCAGTTCCGTGTGCCCTTGTCTCTCTACATCCTGGAGATTGTTCCGAGGACTCATTATTTTTGCGGTTTTACAGTATTGCTATGGCTTGGTGGACTTGTTGATTGTTTCCAATTGTTTGCAACTCGGAACAAAGTTGCAATGCATAACCTTGAGTAATGCACTTGGACAAGCCGTTCCAGAAACAAAGTTCCTGAAAGTAGCACTCTGGTTCTGGTAGAGTTCACCAAGTTGCCACTCAAAGGCTGTGACCCTTACGGCTTATGGCACAGCGTGGGGCAGTGCCATTGACCTTGACCCTCAGTGCTCCTTGGTACCAGTCTTGTCCTGTCTTTGCCAATGTGATAAGTAAAAATAGGAGAGTCTGAGCCCTAGTTTGTGTTTCTCTTATTATCAATGAGGTTGAGCCTGTTTTTATACCTTTGAGTCATTTATACGTTCTTTTTGGTGAACCATTCATGTCCTGGCCAACTTTTTTTTTTTTTTTAATTAGAGTTAATTGTCAATAAAAGGTAGTTATGTAGAAATCATTTTATAAAATATATTGTGTATACAAGGAATTCCACTTATATTTACTTTCACCATAAAAAAATACATACAGATGGAACTGAAGGATTTGCTGAACCATAAATATTGAATTCTTACAAGATTTAGCAGAAAAATTATTAAAAACTTGTAGGATGTCATTACTGGTTTTTGTTTTTGTTTTTTTTAACTTCTTGTTATAACTTTAAGCAAGCTCACTTGGCTCACTGCTAAGTAAGAGAAAGGAAATAATCTTTACATGTTTTGCTTCCTCTTCTAGTTGAGCTATATAATGTGGTCTGTAACACAGTCCCACAGTTAACTTGTCTTAATTCTGCATTTATTTGCTTACTTACTTATCATTTATTTCTTTATTTATTAGAGAGAGAGTATGTGTGAGCATGGTAGGGGAGAGGGGGAGAGACAATTTCAAGCAGATTCTGTGCTGAGCGCAGAGCCCGATGCCCGGAAGGATCCCATGATCCTAACATCATGACCTGAGCCAAAGCCGAGAGTCAGAGGCTTAAGCTGAGAGTCAGAGGCTTAACCGACTAAATCCCCCAGGCGCCCCTTAATTCTGTATTTAAATATAAATGTATGCTCACCTCCATTCGTTCTAGCACAACCTCTCCCCCTGTCTCTTGGCATCAAGAGAAATATGAATATTTCCTTCCCTAATAAGAGTTTGTGGAGTAATTCTCCTGAGTTTGTTTCTGTTTGAGAATGTCCCCATACTTGATAATAATTTGACCTGGTTATTCGCCAGTCATATTTTCGTCCTCTCCAAACTTTGTCGCTGCATTGGTTTTTGGTGGAAAAGTCTGGGGCCAGCCAGATTTTTTTTTTTTCTTTTTTTGTAGGTGAATTTTTTTGACTATATATGTGAGGAATTTTTTGTTTGTTTAGCGGTTTGATGGCATCGCCAAGCTCAGCCTTGTTGATCATTCTTGGTCAGTTTCCTTAGAGCCCATTCACATGCAGATCCAATCCCTCATTTACTTCGGGGTCACTTTCTCCAGTTACATCTGAATATTTTTTCTGTATGATTTACTGGCTTTATATACTTCAGAGATACAGCTTTTCCTTATGTTAAAGTATCTGGTTCTTTAGGTAATCTTTTCTTCTGCTTTTGTTAGTTGCTTTCCTTACAATGATCATCTCAAAGCTTGCTTCTGTTACATTTGATACCCAGCCCACCGTATTCGTTAGTTCTGTAGTGGTAGCTTCCGTTCTTAGTTCATTTCCTTACCTTCGCAGTCTGTCTGAGCCCGTGGCCCGGGAATTCTCGACTTCATTGGCTTTGTGTTTTTATGAAGTTTTCCTGTAGTGTAAAATATTCTGGAGGGGTTTGCTTTTGTTTCTTTTGCTTCCTTTCTTCCAGATTGTTTGTTTGCTTGGTTTTTTGATTTGTTGTGGGGTTTTTTTGTGTTTCTTTTTTTTGGGGGGATTCCCTCGCTCCCTTCTTTTTGTTCCTCCGAATCTTTCTCCCTTCCTTCCTTCCTTCCTTCCTTCCCTCTTTTCCCCTTCCTTCCTTCTCTCCTGTATTACATGTCATATGTTTTCGCCTCACTTATGTTTAATATGGGCAGTTCGGCGAAGCAGTTGAGAGAACGGACACTAGAGCCCCAGTACCTGGGATGCATTCTTGATTCTTCTGTTCAATTGTCGCACAGCTTGGGGCCCATCCTGTCTGTGCTTCATCTTTTTCATCTGTAAAATGTGAATAATAGTAATTCCTCCTTTCCAGGGTTGTTAAGGGGGCTTCATGAGATAAGGCACATGAACTTCTAAGCATGCTGTTCTTACCCACCTAAGCAACCCCAGTGCTGCTGTAGGTTCTGATAGAGGGTAGGTGAGCGTTCCTGGCCATGCTTCTAGAACGGTTGGCCTTTCCCTCTGAGCTCTGTTACGGGGTAAGGGTGAGGCAAAGCATCTGGCTTTGTACTTTTCATCTTTGAGACTCTGAGTGTGTTCCAGAACTCTGCTAGAGGTTGTGTTTGAGAGTTTAGTCCGCTAGGTCAAAGATAATCCTCGTTCCTTCGGGATGCCTAGGTTAGGCGTGATCTCCCGCGGGCATCCAGCTTCGAGCCCTGGAGCGTGAGGATCCAGGTGGTGTGACCCCTGCTCCTGCCTGAATTCTGGAACCTGGGTGGTCAGCCTGCGCGTCTTCTCAGAGCTTTCCTGTCACTGTCCTCGATTGTTTACTCACCCTTCAGTGTATATTGTCGAAACTGATCTTAAGGGTTTTATGGGCTTATTCCTACCCCACTTCACCCCCGGCTGTAGTGGCAGCAAGAGTAGGGACAGCATCCTTCTCCACGGCCCCAGAATCTTCTGTCCCTCACCACGGTCGCCACTTTACAAAGTGCGTAGACTGAAATTATGCTTCTTTCCCCATGGGCTTGTTTTCTGCTGTTGATCATTGTCCTGGCTTTTCCTTCTCACCTCTTGTTGGGAAAGCACAGTTCTCTGATTGAATTTTATTCTGCTGTCTTTGTCCGGAAGTCTTGTGGTGAGCTTTGAAAAAAAAAAAAAGAAAGAAAGAAGGAAAGATAGAGAAAAAAAAAAACCAAACACATTCTTGGACCCAACCCTGGACCTTCCATTTCAGAGAGCCTGGCACTGGGCCCAGGTATCTCCTTTTTTTTTTTAAAGCTTCCCTGTGGCTCTTCGGATCAACCAAGTTTAAACCCAGTATCCTTATGAGAGGATTATGTTTTTCTCTTACCTTTTCATTAGCCTGTCTGAAGAGCAAGTGTAATACATAAAACACTTAAAATTTCTCAGAAAGATCCCATAAATTTAAAGCTGCTCTTTGTGGTTTATTCCCTTGCTTGTTTTAGGTGACCCCATACAAAATAACTTTCATCTCTAATGGAGATGAAAGTTGATCCTTCTGTCTAGTGGTCCCTGAGAGAAAAATTCTCATTTTCCCTTCCATACCTCTTAAGCTTTTAGTTTTCTGTTGGCATTTATAGAGTGAATTACTCACTGGTGCTTTTAAGAAGCATTTTGAATGCTGTATATGCCAACATGGTCAAAGTGAGACTCATTCATCCCAACGTGACCGTCTCCACAGGTTGTCACCCACAACAGACCTCCCCCTATTGTCTTTAATCCCGTTTCGGTTTGGACTGGTGAGAAAGAACTAAAAAGAATTCTGGTTTTACCTGTCTCTAGTCAGGCTATGTTTCCTTCAACTAGATATAAAATTTAAAATTCTTTTTATGAAGGCTTAGGACTGGAAACTGAAAAGAAAATGTGTATTTATTAAATTTTTTAATTTATTTTTTAAAATGTGAAGTGGGTTTTTGCTTGTTTGTTTTATTTAAGTAGTCGCTACACCCCACCTGGGGCTCGAACTCACAACCCCAAGATCAAGAGTCTCACACACTTCTGACAGCTCTGGGAGATTGAGACCCACGTCAGGCTCCTCGCAGGGCATGGAGCTTGCTTAAGATTCTCTCTCCCGCTCCCTCTGCCCCCGCCCCCCAACTCCTCTTCCTCTCTGCCAAAAAAAAAAAAAAAAAAAAAACAATCAAATTAAAAAAAAAACACACATGCAGCCAATAGGCTTTTTAACACTCCAACTTCCCATATATTCTACTCTATGTCTATGTGGAAAAGAACCTCTTGGTTATATAGTCATGTGCTTTCCATGTGTTCCCCTTTCCATCCTGGCCACCTGTTAAGTAGGATGGACTGTTTTTACTAAATCTGCCTTTTAAGGAGTGACTGTGGTGAACCATCTCGGCTGTACTGTGCTTTCAACAAGGAAGATTTCTCTCCTTTGCATTATTTGTGTCTTTAAGCCACATTATTAATGAATTAATTTATTTATTTCAAAGATTTTATTTTTGAAGTAATCTCTATACCCAGTGTGGGGCTCGAACCACAATCCCGAGCTCAAAAGTCACATGCTTCACCTGCTGAGCCAGTCAGGTGCCCCTAAGCCATATTTTTAAAGGAAATGTTTTTCAGCATCCTTTTGGATCTAGATTTATTAGGGAAACTGTTCTATGCGTCCAGAGTATCAGCAGAGAAAATATGACATGGTTTATTGAAGCATGGGTCACACCAGAGCAGCCTTCAAGCAGGAACGTTCTCTTCTCATCAGTTATTAATTATAATTAATAGTCAAAAATTAATTAAATTTTGAAATGATCATATGCTCATGTCTTCATTTTACTTTTATTTCATTACTGTTGATGATATTACTGTTATCATTACTATTTTAAGTAAGCTCTGTGCCCCACGTGGGGTTTGAACTCATGACCCCAAGATCAACACTCACATGCTCTACTGAGTGCACCACCCACGTGCTCTTCATATCTTCATTTTATTTTATTTATTTTATTTTTTAAAAGGTTGTATTTATTTACTGGTCAGAGAGAGCGAGAGCACAGGCAGGGGGAGCGGCAGACAGAGGGAGAAGCAGGCTCCCTGCCGAGCAGGGACTCGGGACTCAATCCCGAGACTCTGGGATCCTGACCTGAGCCCCAAGGCAGATGCTTAATAGACTGAGCCACCCAAGCATCCAATAACTTCATTTTAAATTGCAACAATTGATATTCTGTTGGGTGTTATATACTGCATCAGAAAACTTGAAGGGGCAATAGAGGTCATTTCATCCAACTCCCTTAAACTCCCAGATGACGCCCAGACTTGCTCACTGATTTGTCTGGGTTCAACCCATCCCAGAGCAATGTCTTTTTTTTTTTTTTTTTTTTTTTTTTTTTTAGATTTTTATTTATTTATTTGACAGACAGGGATCACAAGCAGGCAGAGAGGCAGGCAGAGAGGGGGAAGCAGGCTCCCCGCTGAGCAGAGAGCCTGATGTGGGGCTCAATCCCAGGACCCCAGGATCATGATCTGAGCCGAAGGCAGAAGCTTAACGCACTGAGCCACCCAGGCACCCCTTTTATACTGAAGTCCATTGCCTCACGTCATCTAGTAACACCTGTTAGAGATGAAATCACATCCACTTTGTATGTAAAAAGTACCATGATCAAGATTGTAAACTCATGATGGCACATTTTTCTAGGCGAATCTGTAGATTCAGGGAGAATAAAAGAAAATGTGAAATAATGAAAGTAGCTACTAGGAAAGAGGAATAGAAACGGGATAAACAGGGAAGTGAGTACTGCATTGTGGTCAAGTGAGGACCCCCGTCATGGACCATTAGTCAGCCTCTCCTGGCTGTTGCCACCCAAGTCAGGGGTGGGATCCATGGGAGTGAGTTTCATTTTTTTCAGGGCTACCTCCTGGTTTTTGTGTAAATTTAAGTGTGTTAAATGTAAAGATTGTCTGGATTCTTGACCTGGAGGCGAGATTAGAAAGAGAGATGTGAGTGATTTTGTCTCATCTGAGTGTGGTCAGTGCAAATCTCCTGGGCAGGCAGGTCCTCCTAATTAAACGTCTTATGTTAACAGCCCCTAAATTCCTTTCCTTTTCATTAGCTCTTTGCAGGAGCAACCACACAGCCCTGACAACATGCCTTTGGCACTTGTTTTTTTTTTTTTTTAAGATTTATTTATTTATCTTAGAGAGCACGAGTGGGAGGGGCAGAGGGAGAGAGAGAATCTCAAGTAGACTCCCTTCTGAGCACACAACCCCGAGATCATGACCTGAGCCAAAACCGAGTCAGATGCTTAACCACGGTGCCCCATAGGCACCCGGTACTTGGATTTTTAATTTGAGCATTTGGACATAGTCCACATGCTTTTCTTGGATCATCGTGAAGATGATCGGGAGGGAACGGTGGCCCGGAGGGAAACTCACCCTCAGCTCAGTGCTGCAGATGAAATCGGCCGCAGGTGCACACATGGTCTGTACTCTCCAATTAAAGTCAGGTTGTAACAGCCAGGTTAGCATCAACTCCTGACCCTTTCTGTTCTCACGTGCTCTACCTTTGGGGTAAAAGATTAAAAACGATGCAAATCTTTCACAACCAGAGCTTTATCTCCCATGCAGAAAAGATGCAAGGAAGCAGGGGCACCTGGCTGGCCCAGCTGGGAGAGCTGGCAACTCTTGGTCTTGGGGTCGTGAGTTCCAGCCCCACATTGGGTGTAGAGATGACTTTCTTTAAAAAAAAAAAAAAAAAAAAAAGGAAGGAAATAAATGGATTTCAGCTGCGGACATTTTGCGTTTTTTTTTTTTGTTTTGTTTTTTTTTAACTTATGCACAAAGCACTGACTTCATCTCTCATTCCCGATTTCTCAATCATCTTTCTATAGAAGGTGATATGTCTGCATTTTTGTTTTAGGAACCTCGCAAAGAAATACCAACCTAAAAAGAACTCGAAGGAGGAAGAAGAATACAGGTCTGTTTAACGCTGATAATTATGTGCTGGTAATCTTTACACCGGCCGTGATGCTGATGAAGGAAAGGGGAAAGGAAATGTACAAAAATAAGCTGCATTCCCCACCCGTGTTTGTGCTAGTTTTTAAATTGGCATCAAGAACGGTAAAAACCCGGCTCGGCTAACTTGCGCTGAGTCACTAGACCTATTCCAGATTGTTTCAATTAAGGTAATTGGGAAAAGCTCAGAATGTAATCTCAGCAAATACAGGAAGTGAGGATTGTGCATTCCATGGTCTTGATTGGCTTTTGTAATGTCAGGCGTCTCTTTGAGAAATCTGTCCATTCCAGTAAGCAACTTAGGCACCTTAGCATGGACAGTGCAAAAGTGTTAAATCTCCAATTTAGATCTAAACACCCATTGAATTAATGCATAGTTGGCATGTACGGTATCTGGGGTCATATTTGAACCAGGATTAACGAGGCTAAATACTGCCTTACATAGAGCGGTTCGGCTTCACAGAATGTAGAGTGCTTCAGTGGTAATTAATTCTGAGCCATTTCAACGAGAACGCTCTTATGAGTAATGAACTTTCGGGATCCTATGGGACGTTGACGCACATTAACCTGATTTTAATTAATATTTCGTCAGCACATACAGTGTTAGAACGGACGGGGCCCCTGTCTGAAAGCGTGGCGTGTGCTCATTTCCGTAGGTATACGGCTTGTAAAGCCTTCCTTTCCACCCTGAATGAAATGAATGATTACGCTGGGCAGCATGAAGTTATCTCCGAGAACATGACCTCGAACATCACTGTGGAGTTAGCCCGCTACGTCCAGGAGCTGAAGCAGGAGAGGAAATCGGTAACAGAAGTTTGTTTTTTCCTTCCTAAGAGATGGACCAGGGGCAACGGGAATACTCCTAGAAGCTTTCAGATTAAACACAGTCCTATAACGTGGTGCGTCTTGAACTGAATCGTGGAAAAAGTTATGGACCCTGTTCCTAGAAGGTGTTTCTAGGTCTTTGCAAGGGTCCCTCAGACACTGAAACTTATCTGAGGACACCCCTCCCCCCCGAATAAAATCCCTAAGAGGAGTTTAAATGTATTTGAGGATCTCACACATAAAAAGAATAAGCGATATCAGGTAGTCCACGCGGCGTGGAATAAGGAGTATTAACTTAAATGCTTATAATGTGTTCACAAAAGCCAGAAAGATGATCTCAGTGCCATCAACTGTTTTCTGGGTCCTCGAAGGAAGAGGCCCTTTTTGGTCCTCCTGCATTCATTATCATCTTATCATAGCTCTTACTGTTAACAAAGGAGAAAAACATGCACTCACATAAAGTTTATTCATAGTCAAGGTTTTGTCCTAAAAGGTTTAATTGTAAGCTGCTGTTCGTGTCCTTGTTCTCTGATGGCTTACACAGGGCATCATAATTTGTTAGGAATAAAGTACTAAAGCTGCCCCACGATAATGCTTTTCTCATTTAAATCCAAGTCCACCATAATTCTTCTGGTGCCCTGGACATGCAGGAACCAACAGAGAAGGTGGGATTGCTACTGAACAAATGGAAGAGATGTTAAATAATAATCATCAACATAATTACTTAATTGCAGTTGTGATTGTTGCTGTGAAGTATGCGTGTAGGTGCCACAGGAGGAGATGATAGGAGTACCTAACATGCTTGTGCTCAGGATCGGGGAGAAGCTTTCCAGGGCCCTAAACAGCCAACGTTTTAATAAGACTCAAAGGATGAGGTAGAGTTGCCTGGGACAAGCAACGGAGGTAGCAGCCAGTGCAAAGGTCCTGGGACAGGAAAGTTTTTGGAACATCTGAGGAGTTTACTTCTTTCTAAGTAAGCTATAAATAGGTAGCACATAGCTTTGGGCGAGTTTAGTAGTTAGGAACAGATATATGCCTTAAGAACAACCATTGGTTTGAAAAACAAAGCAAAAACCACGGGTTCATAAACTGAGATGACATATTTTATCTGTTCACATTAGAGCAGTGGATCTCAACTGGGCACAATTTTTCTGCCTACCCCGGCAACACTTACCAGTATCTGGAGATAGTTTTGACCGGCCAGGGGGTTGCCATTGGCATCTGGTGGGTAGAACCCAGAGATGCTCGTAAATATCCTACAATACACAGGCGGCCTCTCCAACAAAGAATTACCTGCCCCATAATGTCCATAGTGCCCAGATTGAGAAACCCTGCACTAGAGCCCCAAATTAGATGACAGCATCTTCCAGACCGTTCATTAAAGATCTTTTCTATGATGGAAAGGAAGCAGTGCACAGAATACTGAAGTTCAGAATGAAGCACAAATGTCTAATATAATCATAAACTAAATAGAGTAAATCTGAACTTGATGTTGGACTGCTTCCCAGGTTCTTGAACTTCCCTCAACCTTGCAAAGTTTATACCTTCTTCCTGTTTGTTTCTTTGTTCAGTGCTTTGTGTCTTTTGACTGACCTTCAGCTACCCATGTAGCTTAGAAATTTAGCAAACACCCTAAACCAGAACTTTCTGCCTTTACTTTAGTACAGAATATAAATTCTGTTTCTGAAGTGAATCATGAGATATGAGCCCACATAAACTGGCTTCCTGTTAACTTTGTTGAATGCCTCTCTTCCAGCCACATGGCCCCCTTGCTATTGCTCAACCTCACCCTGTGTCACCCTGGCCCAGGGCCTTTGTACTGGCTCTGTTCTCCTTCGAAACCTTTGGCTCCAGATATCTACAGAGCTCGCTTACTGACTTCTCAGGAATAGCGTCTTCTTGAGGTCTGTCTTGTCCACCTTACTTAAAATTACAAAGTCTCTCCTCTCTTTCCCCGCCTCATTCCCACCACCTTCCCTGCTTTACTGTATTCCCATAGTGCTTACCAACATCTAACACTTTATATATTTGTTTTCTTTCGTCTCACACTAGAATGTAAGCTCTTCAAGGGCAAGAATTTTCTTGGCTCCTGTCGTATCCCAAGCACCTGGAAGAGTGCCAGGGTGGAAGTAAGCATTAGGAAGTAGAGAGGAGCCGTCTTAGACTCAACTTGATTCACTTTGTTCTTGGACTTTGTGTCATTAGTGGAGGATCCTTGTATTTCCTTTTCGTTGTTATGATTGGGTCCTTTTGTTTTATTCATTCACTGCTAATCATGTCTTTTGTAAAGTCCGTCATATCTGTAGCTTGAATTCTGTTCCTTTTTTAATCAGGAATTATAGTCATTTATAGAGTAAATTATAGGTGATACAGAGACACATTAAATAAGATCTGCAGTTCGTAGTGCTCCTTTTATTTTAGGGAGAATTACAAGCACACATCTGAGTCAGATGTTCCACTGGGAAGAGCGACAACCACCGGGCTCTGGAAGCATTTCGTAATTACATGAAATGACATTTTAGGAAATTGGGAACCCTTTTAAAGTTCTAGAAAGAAAGAATAGCCATACGTAAATGTGTATTTGTGGTGTTTCAATGGAATGCATCATGAACCTTTGTGCTTTTTTCCTACATATTTATCATTATTTTGAATGACCACGTAATGGGCCATTAGGTTGTATATTGATACGCGGCGACTTTAGAAATTATTCTGGTTATATTGTCTGTTTAATTGTTTCGCCTTGAGTCTTCATTTTTGTGGATTATAATAACTGAGAGCTATTAGGCTTTACATTTTCTCTTCACAGCACCCCTTCGGGAGGGCGGACAGTGACACATTTTATCCCAGACCAGGAGGCTGGAGGCAGCAAGGCGGGGGTCAGGCCCTTCCCCGGGGGGTGGCTCTGTGTGGCTCTCGGGGCCATGCATGTTCACATGCGTGTTTTTGTTTCCACTGAGTGACGTTCTTTAACTTACATTCAAGGATGCCGGGTTAGACAGTGTCCGCTTCTTCACGAGCAATCAGCTCTAGGTAAGGCCCTCCTTGAGGTTGAACCATAATGACCAATATTTCTCCTTTAGAGCTTTCCCTTTGGGCTCCTCTGACTCTTATTAGTGAATGATCTTACTTATTCTTGAAAAGATGACTCGTAGGGCACCTGGGTGGCTCAGTTGGTTAAGCAGCTGCCTTCAGCCCAGGTCATGATCCTGGAGACCCGGGATCAAGTCCCAAGTCAGGCTCCTGCTCTGTGGGGAGTCTGCTTCTCCCTCTCTCCCTTAACACCCCCCCCCATGCTCTCTCTCTCTCAAATAAATTAATTAATTAAATCTTTTTAAGAAAGCAAAAAGTGAAGATGACTCTTGGCACGCCTGGTGGCTTGGTCCGTGAAGCATCTGCCTTTGGCTTGGGTTATGATCTCAGGGTCCTGGGATCGAGCCCCACATTAAGCTCTCTGCTCAGCAAGGAGTCTCTCTCTCCCTCTGTGTGCGCTCGCTCTTGCTCTCTCTCTCTCAAATAAATCAATAAAAATCTTTAAAAAAAAGATGACTCTTATTAAAAACACAGCAGAATGGGATCTTCTCCACTTTGTGGTGACATTTGTGACCAGCAGAAGTGACACAACAGAGCTGGAACTCAGATCCAGGTCTTCCGGTGTCCCAGCCAGGGGCCTTGTTGCCATGCTGCTGTGAAGGGCTGACCGCGTGCTGCACATCTTCCCTAGGAGAGGGAGAGCCCAGACCAGCTGTGTGTCCACAGCTCCCTGGGAGGCTGTCGGGCTAGGAGAGGAAAGGATGTTCTGGTCAACAAATGGGCTTGGGATTCAGGCAGCCCCACCAGCTGTGACACATTAGACTGGGTTCCGAGGGCTCTCTGAGCCCCATTCTGAGTCTAGTGAGCTCCTCGCTGAGAAAGGAGTTGGATGCAGGACTCGATCCCAGGACCCTGCCACCATGACCTGAGCTGATGGTAGACACTTAGCCGACTGAGCCACCCAGGTATCTCCCCTCGAGTGTTCTGATCAGGGTTTATTACAGAAAGCAGGAAGGTATACAGGCTTCCCTGAGACCGTATGTCATAACAGTATGGCCCGGTGCATTTAAAAAGAACTTTCTAAAAATGTAGAATTGGTGGACAGCATTGAAATGAGAGGCTTTCACCATTTTAGGTCTAGCTAGTAATTCTCAGAGCTGACCAGAAATCATGTCTTGCTTAAGTGCCAGTCTTAACCATTATTATAATGCGTTTTGGGCCATTTGGTACAGTGGCGAAATCCTGTCTGCCCAAAGGGATGATTTCAAATTTATAGGATTACTGCTGGATCTCATTACTGCATATCGAGTCATTTCCAAGTTCAGTTTGGAATACTACTGGAAAATTATTTCTCCTCTAGATTTTGCTGTGTTTGAATAGATGAATCTCTAACAAGGGTCTTTGTGGTGACAGAGCTCATTCTGTAAAGAATGTTTCCTTCCTTTGAAAGGAAGGTAGTAAGAGGGAAGTAGAGGGAGAGATGGACATTCTTCTCATCCTGGGGGCCACTTCATGATAATGAGCCAGCTGTGTGTCCTTGAAGTCTTAAAAATTTCCCATTATAAAACAGAACAACACCTGCGGTTCACGTTCTTTGGAGAAAAGGTGAGTTTTAGGCAGCCATGTCCACACCTCCCTTGATCCCATAAGACGTGCAACTCTCCCACATAGTATCTTAAGGAAACAGTTTGTTCCGAGACACAAATTTATAGGCTCGTTGTTAGGAAAATGCATTGATTTTTCAAGAATAACTTTTTTTTTTTTTTTTTTTTTTTTAGTTTATTTGAGAGAGGAGATCACAAGTAGGTAGAGAGGCAGAGAGAGGGGGAAGCAGGCTCCCTTCCAAGCAGAGAGCCCGATGTGGGGCTCGATCCCAGGACCCTGAGATCATGACCCAAGCCGAAGGCAGAAGCATAACCCTCTGAGCCACCCAGGCACCCCAGAAATTAGATTTTAGCAAGGTACTCACCTTCTCTTTAGAGAGAATCAGTGGCCTGTCTTTGGGGAGAACATAAGTCAGAGTACACACTGCCGGTTCCTTTGCTTTGTATTCAGTTTTTTGTCTACAGATGTAAATTATCAATAAATCTGTACTATGTGACAATATTTGGGATTTACTGGTGTTCAGGAGAAATTACTGGGAAATCAATATTCTTTTTTTTTTTTTTTAAAGATTTTTTTTTTATTTATTTATTTGACAGAGAGAGACCACAAGTAGGCAGAGAGGCAGGCAGAGAGAGGAGAGGAGGAAGCAGGCTCCCTGCTAAGCAGAGAGCCCGATGCGGGACTCGATCCCAGGACCCTGAGATCATGACCTGAGCCAAAGGCAGCGGCTCAACCCACTGAGCCACCCAGGCGCCCGGAAATCAATATTCTTTATGAGGCAACATGATGAGTTTTAATGTGTAAAATCTGGAAATTTTTATACTTGCCTGATTTTCCTAGATTTTGAGAGATTTGCAATAAATAGAATAGTCATCTCTTTTAGCTGACATGCAAAAAGAACTTCTGTTTCTTGGGGCACCAGTGGCTCAGTCGGTTGAGCATCCAACTCTTAATTTATGCTCAGGTTTTGATCTCCGGTCGTGAGTTCAAGCCCTGCGTCAGGGTGTGTGGAGTCTACACCCTCCTCCGTCAGGGTGTGGAGTCTACTTTAAAAATTAAAAAAAAAAAAAAAAAAAGAACTTCTATTTCTTTTATGTACTCTTCCCCCTTTTTTGAAGGGGGGAATGTTATGATTCATGTATTAATTGTCAATATTTTTAAAGAATGTTACCAAAAATCTGGATTAAAGAACAAAAACTTGAAATTTTTAAAAGTAAAAATCCTCATTTTTTTCCAAGTTATTTTCTAGGTGTCACTTATAGACACAAAGATATTGATGTGTACAAAGACTGATATAGACATGTATATGTAATATGTCTATATAAATATATTTCCTATATATAACAATTAAGCATATTAGTCCTATATGGATATAACTTACATTTTTCTTTATTCCCCATTTAATTTCATAAGCAGTTTTTATTTTTCTGCATGAAAACAGGTAGTTTTCATCATTAGAATCTTAGTGGCTATGCATTATTCTAATGCTCGTATCATTCACTTAACTAATTCTTTACTATTTGACCTGTAGGCTATTACCAGTTTCGGGTTATTTACTTACTTTTAGTTATATAAAGAGTACTGCAGAGAACTCATTTCTTTCATAGCTCTTTTGTGCGTGGGGTGGGCACCGTTCCTCCAAGCTAAATTCCCAGGAAGAGAGTACGAGGTCGAACATACGTGATTTATGGTTCTTAATTAAGCTCTGGTCATTTACAAGAGTGATGGTCTTTGAGAGAAGTGTAGATGAGATTCCTAAGTCACGGAAATGATCAACGAGGTTGTGAATTACCCGATCTGAAGTGTGGGTAGTTCAGAGTCGCTATCAGATAGATTCCCCTATAAGAATGAGGGTAAAGATACCCTTGCTGGCGATTTTTGCCCATTGAATCAAGTTGTTAAAGAATTTCGGAGAGGTGGTTTGGTTCAGCTCGAGCCTTTGAGTGTGTTTCAGGGTAATGCACGGTGATCACCGCGAACCGTGTAAGAGGGATTTTTATAGAGATTTGTAGCTCCAGAAGGGGAGTCAGGAGGTGCTGGCCGACATTGACTGGAACTTCCAAGCAAGCTTTTCTCAGCAGGTGGAAAGTATGGTTCATTACCAAATATTGCCAGGAACAGAATCGCTTTTTGGCAGCGGCTATCTGAAAAGTTCTAGAGGAAACGATTATACAGTACCTTCAATGACTCACTAAAATTTTTATAAACTCAGAGAGTGCTTACAAGACCCCACATTACTTAGGTTGGCCAGTTATATCTTTTCCCTGAGGTCCCAGAGGTGTTTAAAAATTGATACTAAAAGATACCATGGTCTCCAAGTTAGCTATTGGGTAGGTCCTATTTAGGAACTTAGGGAAGGACTTAATATCCTATAAGGCAGTTTTGTAGCATGGACTGACCCTACTATGCATCAAATATGTTTTTATAAGAGATTTCAGCAAACAGACAAAGCCTAGCGTGAGGGAATGCAGAAACTAAAACAGTCTTACGTGTGTGATCAAGTCATTACAAGTCAATTTCTGATCTTTCCGGTCCCATTGAGACGCACCTGGGGTGCTCCGTTATAAAGCCAGGCAGGACCTGTGAGGAGAGAACACAGAAAGCCAAGAGGGACTTTTCGATTTCATGACCTGGAGAGGAGGGTTTCCATAATACCTCCTCTTTACTGGGGTTACCACCTTTATTTAAATAAATCCGAAAGCAGGGAGCCCTGTAGAAGTTGCTGGTCTTCTGCCTATGTCCTGCTGGTGGGACACCCACGGATAGCTCCTGGTTTAATGTATCTCTAGAAGGTGTATTTGGTTTTGTTATGTCTCCTTTGTTTTGGGAGGACATGTGACAGGCGCGTGCTGTTCATCAAGGCCCTGTCACCGCTGTGGTTCTGTCATTTGCAGAATCATTAAAATTTCACCCGAAATTGTGGGCTAACATACCTAGTTATAACATACCTAGTTATCAGGAGGCTGACATTCTGCTCTTGATTCCCTGGATTTGAAGTGCAGCTTTGGGTTTTGTGGTGCTCCCTCATGAGCTAGAACGAGACCTTCTTTTTCTTCTTAGAACCAGGAATTGTTTCACGGATGTTTTGTGTCCCAGCTGACTCTCCTGTATCCAGGCACCCACTTGCCATCTCCCTGGATGAGCCCGATGCAGCATCTCCGAGCACCCCCTTGTCGGGGGAGGGAGTGTCCCTGGAGCCCAGCAGCACTAGGAGTGATGCCTAGCTGTGCGATGCAGAGGGCTTTTTATCCCATCCAAAAAGAAACTGTGTGGATCCCCCAAACCCCTTTATTATACCCCTGTTCCAGTCTGCATTTCCTCGGGTCGTTAAATGGCACTCCTTGTTAACGTAATGGTTCTGGCCCAAACAATAGGGCGTCCAGGACTTCTTTTTCCTTCACACCCCATATAATATGGGCCCTGTCTATATAATACAGATCAGGTCCTGTCCGCTCTACCTTCAGTAAACGTTCTGAATCCAAACCCTTCTCACCCCTCATCCGGTCCCTCATTGTCTCACCTGGAGGACTGCCCCAAGCCTCCTACCTCATCCCTCTTGCTCCCAAGGTCTGTGGCGCAGCTCCCCGTCTCCACCTGTGCCACCAGCTGTCCCGTGAACAGGTGCAGCAACCTCCTCCCTGTCCCTCCGCCGCGCCTGCCCCATTCGGTGCGTTCTCCGCACGGCAGCCGGTGCAGCCTTGTCATCCTGCAGACAGACCCCGTCCCTCCCTTCCTCGGTCCTTCCCTAGCTTTCCCTCACCCTCGGCGCGGCCCGGGAAACCGCTGTCCGCGGTCCAGCCCTTGCCTGCTTCTGTCTTACCGCTCATCTCGGTCTGATGACGTTGGCATCAGCCGTCGAGGACCACAGGAAGCCCGTTCCTGCTTCAGGGCACCTCCACTGCTGTTCCAGCCGCTCTGAAGGATCTCTCCTTCCCTAGACCTTTGCAAGTTCACGCCTCCAGTTTGTTCAAAAAATGTCATCCGGATCTGTTGAAAATGCTGCTGCACCCACAGCCGCCCTCTCTGTGCCTCGTCCTCTTTCTCTTACCACCCCGTGGCCACAAGGACAGCACCCAGCATGGGCCGCACCCTGCACCTGGGGGCGTGTAATTCATATGTGTGGAATGAATAAAGTTGATTGTAAGAGCTTTCAGCCTATTGGGGAAGGATTACTGCCTCTAACGTCTCACCCTCTTCAACCTGGCGCCTTATCTGAAACTCTTACTGATGGTGATGCGCATTGTCTGGGATTGGAAGTCCGGGATTGATACCCTCAGCGGGGGTCGAGTGAGGGGCATCACTGCTCCATGTTGGTCATTTTCAGACTCTTTCATCCTAAGAGTTAATCAGGAGGCGCCTGGCTGGCTCAGCCCATAGAGCATGTGACTGTTGATCTCCGGGTCGTGAGTTCAAGTCCAAAAAAGAGTTAATTGAGATTCTTCAAAAACAATCAGAATTTTAAGGAATGTGAGAGAAGGGGTTATTCTGAAAGACAGATACAAGCCTCCTGGAGTCCAGGTGAATTGTCAGTGTGTGGAGAGGTCTGGGTAGCAAAAGCCGGCATGAGAATGACAGGAGCTGTGGGGAGACGGCACCCCAGGAGAGGACAAAGGCCACTTGGCACCGGCTGCTGGATCGCGCGTGGGGTCCCCTGCCCGGTGCCCAGATGGTCGAGGGGATGGGTAGGGTTAAGCAACTGAGCCTGACACTGGGAGGTAGTTCACTGGGACAGTATTTGCGTTATAAATAGATGGAGGAAAATGGACCTTCCTGAATAAATCATGTTTATTTAATCCTGTGACCATCCCACACAGATCAGAATGCGCTGCCATCACCAACGCTTCTAGGTCTATGGTTTGGGGTTGCGGTGGCTCCCGTGAGCGGGACTGACGGTGGTTGAGTTTCCTTCCCCGGTCCCCAGCCATGTCTCTGCAGCAAGGATTCGTAGTTGTGCTAATTAATCCCGAGTCAGGCTTGGAAGCTGCTCAGACCCACCACGCTGTGGGTTTTGAGGAAATTATAATATTTGTCACAGACATATTTTCTGCAAGCCCCTTTTTTCTTTGCCCTTTTCAAGTCTTGTGTTCCTTTGTTTTCATCTGGGGAATCTGAGTTTTATTTAAAATTCCAGATGGTTGACTGTCCTCAATTGAGTGTTTATTCTCTCTCTCTCTCTTTTTTTTTTCCCTTTTTTTCTGGATTTGGCTGTTCTCACATCATTGCCATATTTTGCTTTTTTATGGAGTTTTAAAAATCAGTGGTCTATTATATATAAATAGTGTAAGAACGAGCAGCTGTTGTACCTAATTGTGGAGTGTGAATGATAAACATTTTCACAGTCTAAGGGCGATCTCTTGCAGCGCAGTAAAACCTTCTTGGAAGCTTTGTCGTTGTAGTTTTTCTTAAAGTTTGTGCTTGCTTAATTTAGGTTTCCTCTGATTCTTATCTCAGCGGCCCCTGCTTACTGGGAGAATCCTAAAAAATCTGGAAGGATGCTTTTATTGTATACGTAGACTCTACCCGTATATTTTTAAGGTCTAACCAAAAAGTTGAAATGAAAGTAAGTTTCGCTGTCTGCTGAGATACCATCAGGCATTTTCAAAAGTCTGTTATTACTGCTGAAGAGAAATGAAAGCACCCTGCTTCCAGGAGAAAGTCAGCCGCATCTCTCTGGGTCCCCAGAGATGCCATTTCCCATCTCTGCTGATAGGAGAAAAGCACTGTGATGACTTCACTTTGTGGCTCCAAAAGACTTATTATCTTTTTCTAGAGAACAATTCCTCTTTATTTAGAGCTCGGAGGCACACTTTAAAGAGACACACTTGCTCACTGTCCTGGGAAGCAACGCTTTGCCATTGTTTGTTAGGCACACTTTAAAGAGACACACTTGCTCACTGTCCTGGGAAGCAACGCTTTGCCATTGTTTGTTAATAAACAACACGCACATCTGGCAAGCCGGTCTGTTTGTTTATCTTTGTAACTGTTAGCTAGCTTTTCCGACTGAAGGAGGAGAGAGAGAGAGAGAGGTGGCCCCAGATGACTGCTGTCGAGGTCGTGGTACGTTCAGGACGGTCAAGAGGCCTTCGGAACCACTCTCTGATTTCCTAAGGGCTCAGGCACCACCACGTACCGGGAGAGATACGTTAGAAGGAAAATCACGGACACCTTGATTTTTCCTTATGTCACGGGAGACATTAGGATCTCAAGTGTAGTTCTCAGATGGTTGTTTTAGTCGGACAGGACTGCGGCCAAGGAGTCCTTCGTGGGAGAAAGCTTCTCTGTCAGGTCAAGGTGCACAACCGTGCTTGAAAAATAAGATGATACTTATTTTTGAGTATTAAATGAAGGAGCAGGGAGAAAGTTTACTGTGTGGGTTTTCAATCAAAATCAGCCTTCTGCTCCCAGAATATGACTCTGTGTGTGTGTGTGTGTGTGTGTGTGTGTGTGTGTGTGTGGGGCCTGGGGGGAGGGGGAGTACCTATTGTCTCCAGAGAAGATTCCTTTGATGATACAGCCGACTCAGCCTTTCCTGGCAGTGCCTGTCACTTTCTGCGTATTCTTGTGTGTGTTTCCTCTCAGCCCAGGACTGGCCTCGCATTTTGTGAAAACACCCATTTCAAGACCATAAACCTAGAGCACAGGTCTGAGTTTGGTGCTAAGGGTTTTTTTTATGTCTTTATGTCTGTCTTTAAATCTCGAAGTAAAACTGGGCCTGGGGATAGGGAGATCTTTCCAGCAAATCGCAGAACACAGTAATTCTGCTTGCGAAATGGGGGATCGTCCTCTTGACAATTCAGGAATGTAGCTTCTGACCGGGCAGGGCTCCAGGAGCCAGAGAGGGCACCGCTAAGCCTGTTCCTCTGCCTCGCTGTCCGCTCTCTCTTCCCCTGACTCCCTGCCCGCAGGACTTCCCTCCCTCCTGCCCTCCATTCCGTGTTAAAGTGATGTCTGTTTGGCTTTCAGAAAACCCACTTGCCTTTTGTACTTCCTCCAAGGTTCAGGATCTTCCTAGCTCTGCCCTCAGCCTCCTTCTTACTTCCACTGCCTCGATCCCCGCCTTGCTTGTTTATTTCTAGCCTGAGACTCAATCTCCGTTCAGTTTCATCCCTACGTCTGTTATGAAACTTGAGGAATGAAGCCCCCAGGGGGCTCCTCTTGGATTCATGGAGACAAAAAAAAAAAAAAAAGAAAAGAAAAAGAAATTGCTGGATGGGTAAAACTTGCCACAAAAAGGAACTTAACAACAGTGAAACGTGGCCTCAAAGGAGAGAGAGATAAGAAGAACGCTGTTGTTAAAAAACCAAAATCTGATTTCGTCTCCTCCTTCCTGTCCACCCCCCCAACCCCCGGTCCCCGGCCCTCCTTTGTGGCTCAGCCGGGCCCTAGGCTCTGACTAGGGGAGGATGGAAAGGTACAAGGCTACACGGAGGGGACCTGTTCCGCCTGTCCTGCTTTCTGCTTTCTTTCTGGCCATGGACCCCCCCCACCCCGTACCCCCACCGAGGTTTATACCTTGTCCATTGGAACACAGATGCACATTGACACCCAGTCACTGAAGGAAGGTTGTCTAGTAAAAGGAGCATTTACCCTGGAGAAGCAATAGTGCTCGCGCAGGACCCTGGGGCTAGTCAGGGTGGGGAGCTGCTGTGGCCCCTCGATCTGACGGGGACAGGGGAGAATTGTAGGCATTTCCTAGGAGTGCCTGACCCGAGCTGTGGCCTTAGGTCGAGGACCTAGCCAACCTGGAGCATCATAGCGAGAGCAAGCTGCAGATAGATAGAAATTCCTGCCCTCTGCTATGCCGGAACCTCTGTGGCAAATCAGACAGAGCCCGAGGGCAAGGGAGCCTGCATGTGGTCCATGCAGGTCAGCCTCTTGGGACACAGTACAGGGCAGAGAACGGATCTGGGAAATTCCCACCACATTGACAAAGTTGGTGACGTCACAGTTGAAGGCTGGGTCAGGATTTAGGAAACCCTGGTGATTTTAGGGCCCCGGATAAAAAGGACACTGTTTTCTTCATACTTCCATGTGTTTCTAGCTGGTCTTTCCTTGGGGTCCTATCTCCTTTGGTGATCTCGTCCAGGCTGTAGCTTGACATCGAGCTCCCGTTAGATGCCTGTAACGCTGATCGTTACAGCATTGGCCGCTCTCTGGGTTCTCCTGCAGCCATCCAGCAACCTGGGAGGCTCTCCACTTGGGGGTCTCCTAGAATGTCAAGCTCACATGTCGAAAGCTGTGTCTGATTCCCCTCAGACCTGCTCCCCACCTGCACGGCTACCCTGTGGTCAGGGTTGGAGAAAGGCTCCTACCTAGAACCTTCCTTTACATAACAGGGCACTTCTGTACTTGGAATGACCCATGGCTCCCAGCTCATTCAGGCCACAAGTCTATAAAATGCTACGCAGTCTGGTCCTTTCTTCTCTGACCCCCTCTCCTGATATTCTCGAGGCTCACCCTGGTCTAGCCCCCTAGGATCCTTACTAGTCAACACGATGCACTTACTTGCCTCAGGGCCTTTGCATATAGCAGGGGGGAATGAATTTATTTTTAAATCTAAAAAGGCCTAAGTCATGGAAACATCCAGCTACACAAAAGTTTTATACAAATGTTTGCAACAAGCATCATTCACGACAGCCCTAAACGGGGAAAACCCCAGTGTTTATCGATTGTGAAAGGATAAACAAAATGTTTATATATGTCCAGACAATGGAATGTCACTATGTCACTTGGCAGTAAAGAGAGATAAAGTGCAGATACACGTGACAACACGGATGAACCTTGAAGACATCCTGCTGAGTGGACATTACGTCCTAATGGAAACATCACGTCAGTCACAGAAGGAACTCATATTGTATAAGTCCATTCACAGGAAATAACCCAGAACAGGCAAATTTATAAAGACGGAAAGTGGAGTAGTGGTTGCCTCGGGCTGGTGGGAAGATGACAGCTCAGAGGTCCGGGCTCTCTTTTTGGAGGATAAAAAAGAGTTCTCAAATTGATTGTGATCATGGTTGCGTAATTCTGTGATTACAGCAAAGGGCGGTGAATTGTACAACTTAAGTGGATGGATCGTGAGCTACATGAGTTCCTTCTCAAAGCAATTAAAAATGAATATGTCTTAACAAACATTGCTGTCTTTTTCCAAGTGCTGTATGTAGGTCTTAGAATTCAGTATTATCATATCTGAAGTTTTAAAGGGAACTCTGACCGTTTGCATGTTCACTTCCTCTTTATTTTTTAACCCTTTCCTTTCTTTGGCGTGCACGTGCTAGATAGTATTTCAGTATGATTGGGGAGGAGGGGGTGCCTGGCTGGCTCGGCCGTTAGTGCACATGACTCTTGATCTCAGGGGCCTGAGTTCAAGCCCCACGTTGGGCATGGAGACCACTTTAAAAAAATGAAATATGATTTTAGGCGGATGGATCTTTTTCTCACGTACGAGTATGACAAAGAGGGTGCTAATCCCCACGTGTTTTCTGTTTCCAGTACTTTCACGACGGGCGGAAGGCACAGCAGCACATAGAGATCTGCTGGAAACAACTCGAATCAGTAAGTGCACAGCAGACACTGGAGAAATGCCTGTAGACTTTCGATTTGAATGTGAGCTTGCATCGATCCGTAAGTGCAGAACAAAAACACCAAAGGGATGGATGCCTTTAGAAATCTTCTCCATTTTGAATCACCTTTATCTCTAGACACCATGATTGAGACTAAAGTGTGGAGCCCAAAGAGCTCAAGCAAAGTGTTTCTAAAAACTCCTATGGAAAGTATAAAGGTTAGAAAGCTGGGGTGGAAATAAATGCAGATTTTAGAAGAGCTCTTTGACTTTCGGATGTATATATAACCAAGCAGCTTAGAGGAGAAAGCTCTTCGGGTGATTGAGACAAAATGATACGTTCTCATAGGAATCTTATGGTTTCATTCCCAACTGCTCCCTGTCACCACTTGCCTCTGCTTTCAGAGTAAAAGACGCTTTGAACGTGACTGCAAAGAGGCAGACAGGGCGCAGCAGTACTTCGAGAAGATGGACGCTGACATCAATGTCACCAAAGCAGATGTGGAAAAGGTAAGGTGGTCGTGAGCTCTGGCCTTTCCCTTCCTCTGATGTCTGTCACCGCTCCTCCGGGCTGCCAGTCCCCAAGCTCTCCTTTCTGATGTCCCCACTACAGGCCACTCAGCCTGGGATCAGCTGGTAGCATTTTGTGTCACGGGTTGTGGGGACCAGAAGCTGACTTCTGGGGAGTCTCCAGTGTTGTGATTGGAGCAGGTTGTAGACTTGTGTCGTCCCCAGGATGAAGACAGGAGATTTAGGAGTGGCTCATGGGGGATGGGGAGCATGGTTTCCGGAGGCTGTGGCTTTCTCTTAATGGCTTTTCAAAGAAAAAGTCAACCCCTTTAAAAGCCAGAGCAGACCGGTTCTGCGCCATCTGGAAGAGCTCTGCTGCTTCTAATGCTTCCGTTGGGGAGATAAAGGGACGCACAGGCTGGCCTGATTTTCTAGGTGATTCATTCAGGTTCTTAGCGGGTTGCATCCTGGGCGTCCCTCAAGGGCTCTTCTCTAAGTGGACTTGCGTCGCAGTTCGGAATGTGGTGAAGTTCATACTGTACCTGCTTGTGGTTCCCTATCTGTTTTTCCCTAGAAGCTGAGTTTTCTTTTTCTAAAAGTCATCAATACAGTGTAAACAGCATTAGACTGTTAAAGGACTGTATTCATCCCACGGCTGCCTGGGGCTGTCTGGGCGTCTGCAGCGTCATGTTTTACGTAGAAAGAGGCACAGCGTCTTCATAGATTTCTTTCACTCTTGCCAGATTCGTGGGAGATGAGTTTAGTTGGAAAATGGTGTGGATTACTTAGTTATTTGTCCAAGTCTGCCAGATTCCTTGCTTAAAGCTTCGGTACATGTTAGCATGGCTTCCTCGATAATGACCTAATATATTTAAGTGCACACCAATGTCTCTGAGCAGGAGTGGGGATACTTTCCTGAGAGATATATTAATGTGCTGGTAAAGTGACCATAAATCACCATTCATTTGTTGTAAATTCCTAAAAAAGAGCCAGCTCCCCGAAAGATGAAAATGTGACTCAGATAAAATAGATTGATCCAGAGTTGATCAAAAAAATCATTTGGGGCTAAATGTTGTAAAGGTATGCATTCTTTATAAAATATTTTACTACCTAAATGTAAAATCAGAGTGATTTTTATTCGAGATTTTTTTAAAAGATTACTTTTATGACTTTTCTTTTCTTTTTTTAATGAAGATTTTATTTATTTGACTGAGCCAGAGAGTAAGGGAGCACAAGCAGGGGCAGTGGCAGAGGGAGAGGAAGAACCAGGCTTCTCTCTGAGCAGAGAACCTGATACAGAGCTAAGACCAAGGACCCTGGGATCATGACCTGAGCCAAAGGCAGACACTTAACCTACTGAGCCACCCAGGCGCCCCTACTTTTATGACCTTGCCTTAATATAAAAGCTGCCCATGCTGATTACAGAAATACCTGAAACTGCAAACAGCTGAAGGGAAAAAAAAGAATAAAACATGCAACTATTATTAATAAAAGGTAGTTTACCTTTCAAAATAATGTATATTATATAAGTACAGTGTAAAGAATAGGAACCAAAAGAATACTTGTAATCTACAAGCTAGCTTAAGAAGAAAAATCTTACTTATGCCTTGGAAGTCTGTCCCTAACTTCCTGCTCCTGGTCCCCTCCCTACAGGGGTATTTTTTCCTTAATTTGGTGTTAATCGCCTCCTTGCTATATGTCCCAGCTTTACCACAGGTATATATTTATATATTAAATATAAATATATATTTATATTTACCAAGGAGTATATTTATAATTTTGTCTCTTTTCCACCATTATATAACCAAAATCATACTTTCATTTATTTTGTTCGGACTTGATTTTTTTTTCATCCACTATTATGTTTTTTTACTTAATTCACATGGAGTATAGAACACGTGACTTTGGGGCACCTGGGTGGCTCAGTGGATTAAAGCCTCTGCCTTTGGCTCCTGTCATGGTCCCAGGGTGCTGGGATCGAGCCCCACATGGCGCTCTCTGCTCAGCGGGGAGCCTGCTACCTCCACCCGCCGCCTCTCTACTTGTGATTTCTGTCTGTCAAATAAATAAATAAAATTAAAAAAAAAGAAAGAACACTTTTATGAATTCAGGTTAGAGGCAGATGCCTTGCTAAACTCTCTTTTTTATTTCCACTTTGGTTTTTTTTCGGTTTTTTTTTTTTTTGTTTGTTCTTTCTTAGAGATAGTCGTATCCCAGCAAATTTCTTTTTCAATCCTTACGGCTTTTTTTTTTTTTTTTTTCTTATCTTGCTCTGTTGGCAGTGACCATCATTATGGGGACAGGAACAGCCGTTGTGGCCCTTCTTATCTGGATTCCGATAATGAAGAGAGTACTTTAAATGTTTCTCCATTAATTAGTGCACGATTTTAATAAACCCTTAACAAGCTCAGGGAGTCCCTTCTTTTCCTTTGTTGTCAGGAGGTTTTTTCCAACTTGACTTGATATTCAATACCAGCCAATACTTTTTCTGCTTCCTTTAATCTGTTAATGTGATAGACTACATGAGTCAGTTTTCTTATATTGAACCAAATTAGCATTCCTGTGACAAATCCAGCTAGGGGGTGATGGGGTTTTTAAAATACTTGATCTGAATCTGTTTTGTTACTATTTTACTGAAGCAGCTTGAATCTGTGCCCACTGAAATTGATCTGTAATGTTTCTTGTCCCTCCTAGTTGGCTTTACTTAGTAGTTTCAGAGTGTTGCTTTTTTTTCTCTTCTCTGAAATAATACATGTGAATTGAAATTAATTGGTTATTGACTGTTTTGTAATTCTTCACTGTGGGAAAGTCTCTAACTACTGAGTCGATACCTTCATTGTCGTCTGCTTCCTCTTTGGTCGATACTGTGGGTTGTTATTTTTCTAAACATAAACCCACTTCATCCTAAGCTTTCAAATTTATTGCCTTAAAGTTGCCTGTAATATTCTCTCACCTTACTGTTTGCTGCCTATGTGGTTGTGTTCCCCCCTTTATTGACTCCCAGTATTGCTTATTTATACCATTTTCTCTTGGAAGATCAGGTTTCTGAAATCATTTTTTTTTTTTAAAGATTTTATTTATTTATTTGACAGAGAGAAATCACAAGTAGATGGAGAGGCAGGCAGAGAGAGAGAGGGAAGCAGGCTCTCCGCTGAGCAGAGAGCCCGATGCGGGACTCGATCCCAGGACTGAGATCATGACCTGAGCCGAAGGCAGCGGCTTAACCCACTGAGCCACCCAGGCGCCCTCTGAAATCATTTTTATTCACATTTTCAAGAACCCCAAATTTATTGTTGTGGAGCTTCCCTTGTCTTTTTTAATTTTCTGTTTCATTTCATTTCTTTTTCTTCTTTGCCTTCCTCTTTGGAAATAATTCTCTTGCCTTTTCAGAGATTTCTTTCTTCTTGCCCACCTCATTTCCGTTTTTCGTCTTTTCTAATGTGAGCATTTAAGTGACCCATTTCTCAGGGCGCCTCAGTAGCTCCGTGGGTTAAACGTCCGACTCTTGATCTCAGCTCAGGTCTTGATCTCAGGGTCGTGAGTTCAAGCCCTACATTGAATCTACTTAAAAAAAAAAAAAAAAAGTAACACATTTCTCACTTCCGTACAATTTTATCCGCAACCCACATATTTTGGTATGGAGTACTACTGTTGTTTGTTTCCATTACTATTGAATCTCTCCTGTGATTTATTTGGAAGCCTGTATAAAAATTTCCAGTTGTGGGTGGCTGGGTGGCTCAGTCAGTTAAGTGCCTGCCTTGGGCTCGGGTCATGATCCCAGGGTCCTAGGATCAAGCCCCATGTGGGCTTCCCTGCTCAGCTTCTCCTTCTCCTTCTACCCCTTGCATCCCGCTCAGGTCTCTCCCGCTCTCACTTAAATAAATATATATAATCTTTTTTTTTTTTTAAGATTTTATTTATTTACTTGATGAGAGAGAGATCACAAGCAGGCAGAAAATCAGGCAGAGAGAGGGGGTGAAGCAGGCTCCCTGCTGATCAGAGAGCAGGATGTGGGGCTCGATCCCAGGACCCTGAGATCACGACCTGAGCCAAAGGCAGAGGCTTTAACCCACTGAGCCACCCAGGCACCCCTATATATAATCTTTAAAAGAAATAAAAATTTTCAATTATATGAACATGTAAACATATCTTTTCAGTATGGATTTCTGTAATTTCATTGCATCATCATTCTAGGAAGTCTGAGTTTGAGTCTTGGGTGTTTGTTGAGACTTGTTTTATGGCCCAGTACATGGTCCGCTTTTATAGGCGTTCTGGAAGTAGTTGAAAAGAGCATGTATTACCCATCTCTATGTATTTTCATTAGATCCAACTTGCCGATGATGTCACGCAAATCTTCCCATCGTGAAGTTCTGTTGTTGTTTTCTGCCATGTGTTGTATCATTTTTTGAGAGAGATCTGTTACTTCTCTGTGCTTTACTTTTCCTGTTTGTCAAAAGGGAACACAGAACAGGATTGATGGGAGGATTAACAGGGTCAGTACGTACGGGGGACTCAAAGCCGTTTACTGCCATGGTCGGTAATCCCCAAGTTAACCATCCTGATGATGGCAGTGGAAGAGCTGTCATTTTCTCTCATTTTTTTCTTCCATTGTAAAGTTACTTTAGGAAAATATTAACTTTAGGGCTGCCCACTGGCTCAGTGGGTAGAGCAGGTGACTCTTGATCTTGGGGGCATGAGTTTGATCCCATGTTGGGTGTGGAGATTACTTAAAAAATTAAATTTTTAAAAAAAGCTTTTAACACATAAATAAATAAGTAAATTTTAGAATTGTAGTATCTTCAGTGTGTTTTGACTTTTCATCCATGTGTAGTGAACTTCTTTCTACCCTTACATTTTATACCTTGAAGTCTGTTTCGCCTGATACTTAGCAGCTCTCTGGGCTAGTATGTGCCTGGCAGATCTTTCCCAAACTTTCTCTCTATTACTCTGTTACCCTACCTGCTTCTTTGTCCTTGTATTTGGATGGGTCACTCAGAAATGGCACATGACTCGATTTCTTTTTCTTTTCTTTTTTTTTTTTTTTTTTAAAGATTTTATTTATTTGACAGACTGAGATCACAAGTAGGCAGAGAGGCAGGCAGAGAGAGAGGAGGAAGCAGGCTCCCCGCTGAGCAGAGAGCCCGATGCGGGGCTCGATCCCAGGACCCTGGGATCATGACCTGAGCCGAAGGCAGAGGCTTTAACCCACTGAGCCACCCAGGCGCCCCTCGATTTCTTTTTCATCCAGTCCAATGGTCTTTTCCTTTTCCCTAGAGAAAGTTTGGGTTCATGTATACCATCTTGTCTTGTTTTCTCTTTGTATCTCTCTCTCTGCATTCCCTCACCTCTTGCTCTGACACTTCTTGCCTTCTTCAGTTTTGACGTTTTGGTCTTGTTTCACTTCCCTCACTCCATCTTTTGCCTCTACGAAAGATTGGAGATGATCTATTCTCTTTCTGTGCTTTTATTGGTTAGCCTAGATATTTTAACGTACGTATTAAATCTAAACTACAAAGTAATTTGGAATCTTTACTAATGTTTTCCCAAACAATTCTTGGGTCATTGCAGTTTGTGAGTCTCTGGGGTTCTATTATACAAGTTAGGCTTTCATAATTTTACACAGTCCTGTAAGTATGCTTTCTACTTTCTTTGTTCACCATTCTTTTTGTATCTGAGATCTTATTCCTTCTTCCCAAAGGACATCCTTTGGAGGTGCCTTTAGCAGAAATTTATTACAGTAAAATCTCAGTTTTTGTTTGTTTGGGATGATTGCTACTCTCATCCTTGAAAGATGATTTCTCCATGTATAGACTCCTAGGGCGATTGTATTATACCTAGAGGAGGAACTTAATTCTACCATCTTGTGGCTGTCTTTTGTGTTAAGTTGTAGAGGGGGAGAAGCCAGCCTAACTGTTAATCCCTTGAAGATAACGCCCTTTCTTCTTGGTAACTATGGAGATTTTTTTTTGGGGGGGGGGGGTCTTAGTTCTTCACTGAAATTTTACTGTAATGTAT
This sequence comes from Mustela nigripes, assembly GCF_022355385.1. Taxonomy (NCBI): domain Eukaryota; kingdom Metazoa; phylum Chordata; class Mammalia; order Carnivora; family Mustelidae; genus Mustela; species Mustela nigripes. The sequence continues at coordinate 5,868,107 of NC_081565.1, forward strand.
CTAGCTGAGAATTTCTTTTTTCTCTTTTTTTGACTTGGTGAGTTTATTGGCTCCTGGTTGGAGCTTTCCCATGCGTGTCTAGCTACCATTCTGCTAGTTCATCTGGAACTCTGATTATTAGGTGCAGGGTAAATTTTACTCTATAGATTCTACAAGCAGGATTCTACTCTGTATCTTCTCTGCCTGTTAAGCTCTATTTCTGTTTCTCATCTTTTTGTCTTTCTCTGCTATGCTGCATGTAATTCCTTCACATTAGAATTTTCATGTCACTAATTCTCTCTTAAACTGTGTCTAATCTGTGGTTTAATACATCCACTGAAGATGGATGAAGATAGAAGTTGTTACATTTTCACTTCTAGAAGTTCCTTTAGACTCTCTTTAAAATCTGTGTAGTCTTTTTGTTATTTTCTTGTGACTTTGTCATATTTTACTTCTTTTTTTTTTTTTTTTAAGATTTTATTTATTTATTTGACAGAGAGAAATTACAAGTACACTGAGAGGCAGGCAGAGAGAGAGAGAAGGAAGCAGGCTCCCTGCTGAGCAGAGAGCCTGATGCGGGACTCGATCCCAGGACCCTGAGATCATGACCTGAGCCGAAGGCAGCGGCTTAACCCACTGAGTCACCCAGGCGCCCGTCATATTTTACTTCTTGAAACATATTTAATATACCAATTTTATATTCCCTATTTAATGAATTTCAGTGTCTACGTCTTTGTGTATTGATTCTTCAATTTGTTGTTTCTGCTGACTTGCTCATGGTGACTTATTTCCTTGTGTGTTTCTGTGATACATACATTTCTGCTATAATGTCATAAATGCATTGCTACAAAACTTATGTTCTGTAAAGACACGGCTGAAAAAACCAAACTGGGCTTCTGGGGGAAAATAGGCTTAGAAACAGATCAGTTAACAGTGACAGAACTTTGTAACCAGACCACCAACATAACAACAGCCCTAGTAAAACTAGGCATCTGTATCGAGCACCACAACCCTTGTCCTTTAAGACGCGAGTCTTTCAGAGTATTAAGGCCTCAGACATGTAGTTTCTTGGGGGAATTCACATATGATGAGACTACTTGGGTCAAAATGAAAAAATCTGATCCATGCTGGAGTTTTTGGTATCATCCATTGTTTTCACACTAGGGTAAATAGCTTCCCAGTTAACATTAACATACTGTGAAAATTGCGCAAAGAAAGGGCTTTCATGTTACACCAATGTCATGGTCCTATATTTCAGTCCTATAAGAAGGTAAAAACCACAGCAGAAAAACATGTGAGGTATAGAACAGATTGTGTGATTATGGATATGCGTTCCTTGGGATTTTATCTGTGGCCAAGGTTAAAGTGAGTTCTCCAGGGAGCTGGCATTCCCTTGGGTCACTCGCCAGCCAAGACTGCGTCAATCTAAATTTCCAACTGGAGGTTTGAGATCCACACATGCTGTGTGAGTTCTGGCCCTTTGTGTGGTTCAGAAATTTCCATGATGATTTTTTTCCCTTTGTTTATCTCCCTCAGGTCAGACCCAAGTTTGTTATCGAAAGTGCTATTGCTGGGTCCAGTTACGGCTTTAGGACTTTCTGATAGGTCCTGGCCAGATTGACTTGTTCTCCTTGACTCTTACTTTTTCCAAGGATATATTGTGTTTTTGTATCCCGAGAGCATCATTTTGTTATTTTTATGCAAGTACCACTTACCTTCTCTCTAAGGATATGATCGGTTACCGGATTTTAGCATCCCAACATTGGAGCAGGTAAAGCAGTGTCAAAACATTGGAATTCATAAGTTCTTTTGCCTGAGAGTGTGACTTGGAGCACTGTAATTTCCCCAAACAAACAGGAGTTTGACTGTTATATCCCTACTTTGTTTTTTGGTGGTGGCGAAGCCTCCTCAGTATCAAGCTGAAAAGATACAGTGTTTCAGTTCTTCTTGCTACATAATGTAATTACCCATTGTGACTTCTGACAGTCTTTGAATCTAATATAAATGTCTTTTCCCCCAGTTTCCACAAATGATTAAATTATCCAGTGGTCTTGGAAATAACTCAGGCTCTCGTGCAGCAGTCGGCTCTGCGGCACTGGGAACCCTGGGACTGGGTTAACCCTTCCCACTATCAGCAGAATGGACTTGTCTAAATTATGTTTGGGTGTGATGATACAGGAGAAGGGACTGCATCTTTTCCAAACTAGTACTGAGGATCTGGGTTTGAGCCTGATTTTCTTCTTTTTTTAAAATTTAAATGCCCCACACTTTTCATAAGCGCTGTGTTCAGATCATCTAAATCTGTCCAAGTCCGTGTGCAGCATCTATAGACTCTCGCTTTGTGCCCAGTGTCCGTGTGTGCCCAGATACTTACTAATTTGCTTACAAGAGGGTTTTTGTTGTCCTTGAGGCACCCAGTTTAACTAAAAATAAATTTATATTTATATTTATAAAATAGAAAAAAAGTGTTAGTTTTTGTCTTTGGGCAGATGAATAGATTTGGATGTTGTGAGGCTGGCCATGTTCCTCAGAGGAACGATGAGGGGAGGAAATAGCTCAATGGAATGGATTTTACTGGTGATGAAACTCAAGGAAGTATGCAGTCTCTTTTCTCTTGCCATGATGCAGCTGTCAGAAAGTTTTGAACGTCAGGACTTAACATGGGTTCTAGTGAATGGGAATCAGGGGATCTGGATTTGCAAAAGGACCAGTATATGTTAGTTTGAATAGGTCAACCTGGGGCTCATGACCCATGTGCTTAAATTGAAGGTAAAACCAGACCCTTTCTTCCTCCCTTTTAATGTGTTGGAAAATATAGCCCTTTACCATCTCTTTGGTAATACTGAGAAGTCCAAGTACTCCAAGGAAACATGGGAAAATCAAACCATATATCTTACTCAAATATAGGGTCTCTTATAAAATAATAATGAGGAGAAGGTGAGAATATTCTGTGCTGTCGCACCTCCCCCCATTCCAGGTCCTCCTCAGAGGTGATCACTCTTGCAGCTTGATACATGTCCTTCTAGAACATCTAAAATAATTACTGTTGTTTTTATTGGGGGCACCTGGCTGGCCCCCTTGGTAGAGCGTGCAAGTCTTGATCTCAGGGTCATGAGTTCAAGCCCCACTTTGGGCATAGAGCTTACTTTAGAAAAAACGTTTTTTAGTGAGGTGAATTTAGTAAAGCAGCCACATCGTAAGTGGACAGCTCCGTGAGTTTTCACATATACATGAAATCATGCACCACCACCTAACATAGGGGACGTTTTTAGAACCCCAACAGGCTCCGTTGAACACTCCCCCACCCCAAAGGTAACTATTATTCTGACCTCTATCATACATTAGTTTAGCCTGCCTCTGTTCTTCGGACGAATTACTCAACACATGTTCTTCTGTCTGGCTCCTCTGACTCGATATGTTTGTGGGATGCATATGTTTGTCACGTATGGTCATAGCTTGTGTTGCCCTTTTGTGAATCCCATGTGGCGTGCTGTGTGGGTATACCACAAGCTGTGTATCTGTTCTCCTCTTGGTGGGCATTTGGATTGCTTCCAGACTGAGGCTAAGTTAAGGAAGAAGCTGCCGTGGACATTTTTATACATGGCTGTTGGTGGACCTGGTCTCTCACTTTTCTTGGGTGTGGCGTCCTGGGTCATGGGTGCGTACCTGGCTCTGGCAGGATGTCAAAGACATTGATGAGGTAGTCGCATCGACGGACACTCCTCTAGGGGATTGTCCCTCGTCCTCACCAACAAGAGGTGTCTGTCGATCTTTTTACTTGAGCCTTTGGGTGAGTGTGGAGTGGAATCTTTCATGGTTTTAGTTGGCGCTTGCATTTTCTGGATAAAGAACGCTGTTGAGCATTTGTGGAACCACGTGAATCACCTCTCGTGAAGTGACCCAGTCCTCTGCTCATTTTAGAAACAGATTATCAGGACGCCTGGGTGGCTCAGTCCGCTAATGTCTTCGTTCTGCTTGGGTCATGATCTCAGGGTCCTGGGATCGAGCCCCACATTGGGCTCCCTGCTCAGTGGGGAGTCTGCTTCTCCCTCCCCCACTGTCCCTCTCCCGCCCGCTCATGCTCTTTCTCTCTCTCTCTCTGTCAAATAAATAAATTAAATCTTAAAATAAACAAATAAAATAGATTTTCTTCCTTTTGGTATACAGGTATTCTTTATAAGTGTGTATTTATATGTGATTAGACATATGTTCATAGGTATGTATATAATTATACAATATATTTTTATGTCTGGCTTTTTTTTTTTAAGATTATATTTATTTATTTATTTGACAGAGAGAAACACAGTGAAAGAGGGAACCGAAGCAGGGGAAGAGGGAGAGGGAGAAGCAGGCTTCCCGTAGGGTAGGGAGCCCGATATGGGGCTCGATCCCAGGACCCTGGGATGATGACCTGAGCTGAAGGCAGGTCAGGCCATGTCTGGCTTCTTTTAATGAATACAACTTACTAATTTTAATAAAGTCCAATTTGCCAGTATATATTTTTTTAAAAGATTGGTACCTTTTGTTTTCTGTTTAAAATATCTTTCCTGGGGTGCCTGGGTGTCTCAGTGGGTGAAAGCCTCTGCCTTCAGCTCAGGTCCTGATCCCAGGGTCCTGGGATCGAGCCCCATATTGGGCTCTCTGCTTAGCAGGGAGCCTGCTTCCTTCCTCTCTCTGCCTGCCTCTCTGCCTACTTGTGATCTCTGTCTGTCAAATAAAATAAAATCTTAAAAAAAATAAAAAATCTTTACTTACCCAGTAAAGCCTTTTGATGTGCCTTTAACTGATAGGTGGGTGATGCTTTATCTTACAGTTCTCATCATTGCTGTCAAAATATTGTTGTGCAGTGGAAAAGCCTAGACAACTGGAATATTATTGTTTTCAAGTCACACATTTTTAAGGATCATGCTTAGTAGTACGGAGAGCCTGTGTTTTGCTGGTTCCATCTCTCAGAAGCGCAGTGCCATCAGAGCTGACTTGGTGCCAAAGGACCATTTTTCCATCTAGTTTCCCTTTTGTTCCAGGTTTAGAGCATAGAATGTAGACAAATGGGCAACAGATTCCTTTTTCATAGAGTCCATATTTCAACCTTTATGTAGTTTGGGGATTACTTTGGGAGACTCAGAATTTTAAGTAACTCTCCATACAGTTGGGGTTTTTAAAAGATTTTTATTTATTTATTTATTTGACAGACAGACCACAAGTAGGCAGAGAGGCAGGCAGAGAGAGAGATAGGGAAGCAGGCTCCCCGCCGAGCAGGGAGCCCCATATGGGTCTCGATTCCAGGACCCTGGGATCATGACCCGAGCTGAAGGCCAGAGGCTCTAACCCACCGAGCCACCCAGGCGCCCTTGGTTTATAACAATGTTTCTACTAATTCTTTTCTTGCACTTTGCTTCTCCTTGGTACAGCTTTTTACCCAACCAAATTCTGAAGTTGTCTATTTCTGTTTTCACATGGAGTTATCCTATACCTATTTTTGCTTTTTTAAATTTTAGGGAATTCTACTGGAATCATGACTTCATGGTCTCAGTCTCGTTTTCAAGAAATATTGAACAGGTTGAAGGATTCCTAAATTGCAAAGTGATCTCATTCACTGGTCATCCCCTGACCCATTATCTGCCGACCGTGTGCTGCCCAGTTGCGGGGAGGGAACGAACACCAGCACATAAGCACACATTCCTTGACTTTAAGGAGCTTGCCTTTCATTTTCTTCCTGGTACTCCGCTCTCCTTTTTGTGAATTTTCCCATTGCGCCTCTTCAGTAGCATTTTGGTGACAAAGCCTTTATAGTCGGGTTTTATCTGTCACTCTGCTTTGGAAAAATAACAACGCAGACAGACTTCAGTGAAGAGCAGTTCCTAATCTCTGCATTCTGATAGACCCACAGTTGGTTAGTGTGGTGTTGGGATGGAAAAGGAAAAGGTTATCAAAATGAATGGAATGTGAACTAATATTTCTGAACAGAGAGAACAGTGTTTTCTAAACGCATGCCGTACACGGAGTTCATCCATGTCAGGCAATGAATAATTCCCTTTCTCTAATTCGCCCTTGCCTTGTGACTGTTGGCTCTTACATAATTTCTAAATGCAAAATAGGATATTGTTTAACAAAAACTGCAGTTAGTGGTTACAAGTAGCTACAGTAATCGTTAGTGAGTTCAAGTTATGTTTTTAAACTCTGGGTGTCAGTTTCTCCTCCTCATAGGTCCAGCTTTGTTAATCTTGTATGAATCTTCTCCTGCCAGCATCTAAATTTTATAGGCAGCTGCTTGCCATGAAACAGTTAACATGACTTCTTTATTCAAATTCATTCCAATTCTGAATATTGACTAACCAGAGGAATTCTCTGTATAATGGGAGAGGCTTCCTTACTGGGCATACTCGTGAGTGTTGTTATATAACCTGATTTGAGGGAATGTTTTAAAAGTTAAATTAAATTCAAATCCTGACCATCAGTACTCAGAAGAGCGGATCAGTTTCTCAGGGAGTTTGCATTTCCATTTCCGTGTAATATTATGGCTTCTAAATGACATGGCCGTAAGCGTTCTAGGCTTTAAATTCTACAGAGATGTCCCTATAACGAGGTAGATTAGGAACTTCTGAGCCACTTATGAATGAAGGTAGAATTGTAAGGAGTTGGGACAAAACTTCATGTTTCTAATTATAATAAAAATACACATGGGCTCTTTCTTTATATCCTAGGTTACATAATAGAATATTTTAAAGAGAAAAACAAAATAATAATCCATGCTAATTGTACATAAGAATGAAGGCATTTACTTCGAGTGATGATCAGTTTGATAATTCTCTCAGTAAAACAAACGAATGGTAGCAGCTGGGGAAGGTTTCTTGAGCTGGAAGCTGTGTTGAGGGCTCTCGTAAGCCCCGACAGGGCAGGCTTGCTTGTGTTCTAACTGAAACCGGATGAAGACCAGAGTGTTAAATTTTTTTACCATTTGGGGAAACAGTCTCTTGCAAGATGACTACTTTAGTCATTGTACGTATAAGGAATTGTACTATTAAATTTTTTCACTGCCCTTGCTGTAACTATGAGGTTCATCTTTATTGAACATGGTGATATCTTGAGTGTTTTCCCAAATTTGTTTCATATCAGACATCTCACTGGTTATCTGAAGGAATGGTTCACTGTAACAATTTAGAAAACAACAAAAAAATTATTTTGAAAGAGGAAGTGGTTGGTCTGAACGCAGGAAATACATTTTGCAACTGCAGCTTGATCTTTTGGTTTAAGATGCTTTTTTACTTACAACGAGAGAAAAATGTACAATTTCAAAGCAACTCTCAAAGACGGGTATTGTTGCTATAAGTGGATCAGTGTTCAGATCAAAGATTCTAGAGAAAACACCTTTGTTACTCTCTTGTTTATGTCTCTATCTGTAGAGTTTACATTCTGAGTTTATTTTCTCCCAGGTTGCCTGTATTAAATGAACAGCCTGAATGGTTTTGGTTGTTTCCATTCTTAATATTTGTCCCGGGTGGTGATGGATATATTTTCCTCTTAATGCTTCTCACGGGAAATGGAATTTAATGGAAATTTTCTCCAATTATTAGATGCGGAGTAAATGTAATTATATTTAGAAATGGGACATAACTTCAATCTGTGTCATAAGTGAATATTAGTAGGATGAGTTGTGTGTGTGTGTGTGTGTGTGTGTGTGTGTGTGTGTGGTTTTTTTTTTTAAAGATTTTATTTATTTATCAGAGAGAGAGAGGGAGAGAGAGCGAGCACAGGCAGACAGAATGGCAGGCAGAGGCAGAGGGAGAAGCAGGCTCCCTGCTGAGCAAGGAGCCCGATGTGGGACTCCATCCCAGGACACTGGGATCATGACCTGAGCCGAAGGCAGCTGCTTAACCAACTGAGCCACCCAGGCGTCCCTGTGTGTGTGTGTTTTTAAAGGCTGTGGCATTCATGTTAGTTTTACCATTAAAAATGAATTTGTAGGGGCACCTGTCTGGCTCAGGTGGTAGAATGTGCAACCCCAGATCTCTAGGCCATGAGTCCGAGCCTCACGTTCAGTGTAGCGATTAATAGATAAATTAATAAATAAACTTGGAAAAAAATGAGTCTGTGATAGGAATGTTGAAACATGCAATTATTTACTACAGTTAAATGTTCCACACAAAAAGTATTCAAGTTTTATTCAGCTCCAAGTTTTAGTTCGTCGGCTACCCATTGCTACTATCTCTGTATTGTAAACTGTAATTTTCACTTACATGTTTCTGAAGTAAGTGGTTTTTAAGCTTAAAAAAAATATATATGGAGTTTGGTTCAATAAACATCCAAAAAGAAACAAGGGGGTCAAATGTCAAAATCTCAAGTGTGAGGAATACTGGGGTGGAGGTACTACCAAAAGTGGATTTATGTAGAGTTGAAATAGTTCAGAAAGTCTCTTCATTGAAATATTTCCAGTATGCGTTATTTCATTTACATTAAAATGTTGACAAGGGAATCTGCCATAGCCTTGTTTTAGTGTTCCGGAAAGCATCAACTATCGACTAACTCCAAGTTAATCTGCCAACATAGCAATAGAACCCATTAAGACAATAGGTCATTCTCCTATCCCAGATCTGACAATTAAGATGACTTAAATAAAAATGATATGTGGGCACCCAGGTGGCTCAGTGGGTTAAGCCTCTGCCTTCGACTCAAGTCATATCTCAGGGTCCTGGGATCAAGCCCTGCATCTGGCTGTCTGCTCAGTGGGGAGCCTGCTTCCCCCCCTCTCTCTGCCTGCCTGTCTGCCTACTTGTGATCTCTCTCTCTTTCTCTCTGTCAAATAAATAAATAAAAATCTTCCAAAAAATAAAAACGATATGAATCTAAATATTCATATTATGTATGAGCATATGAATATGCATATAAAATAAAAAGGAATTAAATACATAAAAATGATACTCACTTACTGATGTGTGTGTAGCGTGAGACCCTTTGCACTTGCTGTTCTAAAGGCTTTCCTATGCCAACTCAATAAAATATTTTTATTTTATTTTACTTTTTTATTTTATTCTATTTTATTTTGAGGGGCAGGTGGATAGAGGCAGAGGGAGAGGTAGAGAGAGAATCCCACGCAGGCTCCACGCTCCGTGCACAGCCCGACTGAGGCCTCGATCTCACAACCCTGAGATCACGACCAGAGCCAAAATCAAGGGTTGGTGGCTTAACTGAATGAGTCACCCAGGTGCCCCGTCATTTAATAAGACATTTTTCATTTGCAGTCGTAGTGACTGGCCTGCTTGGCCAAGAGCTTGTTCTTAATCTTGCTACTGGGTAGAAGTGGGTTTGGGTCTTGTTTTCGCCGCACACTAAAGGTCTGGCACAAGGCAGTTTGCTTCATCGCTGAGCATGTTTCCTAGTCTATGAAATAAGGGTAAGATTGTGCACCTCAGGGGCTTGTCTGGGGGTTTCAGTGGTATGTGATCTACAGAAGGAGAGGCCTGTTTTTGGACCACAGTCAGTTGGTCAACACTGTTGTCATCATCTGTATTTTGTCTATTTGTGTCCTTCTCTTTTGATTACTTCTGGCTCCTTCCTCCTGCGTCTCTCTCCTTCAACCTACTGCAGATCGGTCGAGTATATTTTGCACATTCTAGGCATGTGGGCATTCCACAGGAATATTTACTGAACAAATAATGCATAGCATTGATAGGATTATAATAGGTACCCATCACGAGGGCCTTGGTTAGCCAACAGTGACGAAATGGACAGACAAGGAAAACTTGAGTCCTTTGGAGAATAAGACAGGGTATCCTATGTCATGTCCCCACCTGCATCGTGAAGGTAATTAGAACAACAGCAGTTTTTTAAAAATTGGTTTATGAGCTACATCGTATGTGTAAGATCACCCAGCCCTCTGAGCAGCAAATACCAGGAGTTCAAAGCCGCTCATGGATTCCACATCTGTAAAAGCTCTGTGCAGATTACAGGTTGCTGAGAAAGGCGTGATGATGGAATTGGGGCGTGAGGATGAACAATGTATAGTAGAAATGGAAAAGATGGACCAGACAGAGAACAACTGAGTGGAAAGAACCCCACGCAGGGCTCTGAGGGGAACATGGTGCCCGTGTTGACCTGCCTGGTGGGACAGGGGGCTGAGCAGGATCTCCTGGGGAGATGAAATGAGAACAGATTATGACAGATATTAAAAGAAAAGCCAAATGGAAGAATGAAGGTGACCCTGATGAAATGCTGTTGAACCTCCTTCTCCAAAACCTCACACTAGAAAGATGCTTTATATTTTCTAAAAGGCCTTTAATCCCTTCTAGAATTCTTTTGTCCCTCTCTAGATAAAAAGAGTAAGGCTATAAGCTGTGGAATTATCATTAGCCATAAATGGCCCTGTTGGATATGGGACAGCCAAGACTGATGCACATTTCTATACCTCAGAGTCAGTTCTTGCCAGAGGACCATATGGCTTCGCTACTGGGTCATGTTAAATGAGCTCTCCACTGTTAACTGCTGTTCTTGCCTATGGAATTACGCGGGTGATAGTGAGTTGGCGTAGAATGATGAATAGCAATTGACAGGAGGCTCCATATCAGGGAGCCAGGGAGGAGAAGCAGGGATTGTGCTGGACTAGGACGTCCAGGCACCATCTGTCTACCATTCGTCCTCACAGCCTAAACATATAAGGCAGACCCAGTGCTGCTACTTCTTACATATGATCCCTTTCTGGGTTACATTCCCTCCTTCCTGGATGATAGGTTGTTTTACTTTATCTTTTTCCATGAGGGTTTGTGAGCAGTAAGTTCATTATGTGAAATAACTTTATTTTGTCTTCCCTCCAGTGTGATAGTTTAGCTAGGTGTAGAATTCTCTGCTGCCGGTTATTTTCTCTCAGCATATTTTGAAACATCATCCCACTGTCTTTTATCACTGGCCATTCCTCTTGGGAAGCTGGCAGTCTGCTTAACTGCAATCCCTCTGTAGACACTTGACTTTCTTTCCCTAGTTGTTAAAACCTTACCTTTGCCTTTGGTGTTTTGTAGCATCACTATGATGGTTGAATATATATAATTTTTTATTTTGTGTTTTTCTCCTTGGGCCTTCAAATGGGAGGTTTTTTTTGTTTTGTTTTCCTTTTGTAAATGTAGGAACACCTTCCAGGTGTTAACTCTTAAAAAGTTGCCCGTGTTTCATTCTTCCCCATTGTTGATCCTGGGACTCCCAGTAGCTGTGTATGAAACTTCTTGTTCTGTTTATTCCACAGGCTTCTCAGCTTCATTGTCATTCCTTCCTTTCTTTATCTCTGTATCTTACATTTTGTGTAAATCTCTTAGCTACTGCATGAATTCTTCTCAGTTATCTGTTACTTAACTCATCTATTACATTTTAAAATTTCAATAACTGTATTTTTTTGTTTCCTAGCATTCCATTTGGTTCTTTCTCAGATATCCTTTATCTTTACAATGTTATTTTCTTGTGAGCTCTATTGCTTCTTTTTTATTCCTTTAATTGTTTTAAATATTCTTGCCCCCCCAATAAATAAATAAGGGGTGGGCACCTGAGTGGCTCAGGTCACGATCCCAGGGTGCTGGGATGGAGCCCCATTTTGGACTCCCTGCTCAGCAAGAAGTCTCCTTCTTCCTCTCCCTCTCCCTCTGCCCCTCCCCTTGTGCTTTCTCTCTTTCTCTTCCTCTCTCTCTCCCTCTTAAATAAATAAGTATTTAAATATTTTTGTTTTTTTTTTTCCCAAATTGTGCTTTTACCTCAAGTTCTTATGGTGATAATTTTTCTCTCTATTGGATCACCTCATGGTGGTTTATTTCCTTGTGCATCTATGATTACTATTGTCTTTTTCATATGAGTGTGTCTTCAATAGGGATGGTTTGTTTGTTTGTTTTTTTCTTCTGAGAATCTCATAAAAGCAGGATTATGTGAAACCCAGCAAGGTCTTACATTGGTTTCTTCCAGACAACCTGGGACTAATTTTTATATTAATTACTTGGATTGAGAATTCTTGAGCCATCTGTATAATACTTGCAAGTTTAAGATTTTGTTTCACCGAGGGTGCGCTTCCTGTACTCTGTCCCACAGCCTGAGACCTTAAGCTTCCTTGCTGACTTCTCTGGTCGCTAAGAAGTTTTGTTAAGTGTCACCCAGCTTAAAAAAAACAAGGAAGATTTTTAGTATTAAACCTTACTGATTAAACATCTGTTGTGACTTGGGTGCTAAAGATGGTTTAGCTGCTAACCTACCACCAAACATCAGGTTTCTTTAGAACAGGAAGCTTGCATTTCTTTCCTCTCCCTGGGGAATGTAACAGGACTATTTTTTCTCTCTTCTGAGGGATGGATCTTTTCCAGAACTGCCTTCAGTATTTTTGTTCCTCAGCGTAGCACCACAGCCATAAGAGATCTCGTGATCCTTTGGGCATTAACTTTCTAGAATCTAGACTGTCATTTTCAGCCATATGTATCTGAAACCTCAGGAGTGTGGTATTCTGGAGTGCAGTTATTAAGGGGGGAAGGAGAAGAGAAAGAGATTATCAATTTCTACCCTACCACAACTGAGAACTCAAGTCTCTTGCCAATGACAGTGCACTAGAAACCAGGAAAAAGAAGGGAGACAAGTCTTAGAGACCATGATTTATACTTTACCAAGATCCCTGAGCTCATACCGCATTTTTGACCAGCCTACCTTGGGGCTTTGCCAACCTCAAGATGAACAATATGAACATTGGCTTCTCTTTTAGCAGAAATGGTCACTTACCTTGAGTAAATAGATATTTCAATTTCTACTTTTCAAATGAGGCAACCAGGGTATAGGGGAACAGAAGGCCTTTTCTTAAAACTGTTTAGCAAGTGAATGGCCCATGTGGGATTGAGATGCTGGTCTCACTTGCTATCTTCCCATGTTCTCTCCTTCTGTTTCAGTGGCTGTGCACCAAAGTAACCTACGATACTGGGGCTAGAAGTTGTAAGACTGTTAAGGAAAAAAAAAATCCGGAAATTGCTGAAATATTTCAAGCATATTTCTTTGGTTAACTTATTTTGAAGTTTTTCTCTGTTTTGTATTTTCGCTGCCTTTATAATTTATCAAAGACAGACTCATTGTTTTGGCAAGTCCCAGGCCTGGAAGGCTCCAACAAAAACTCCCAGCACTCCATCTGAATAGGAATTTTTAAATGCATTCTTAGTCTTGAATTTGAAAATGTATTCTAAATTCAACAGTTTGCTGGGAAATTTAAACAATGCCATTTATCATACAACAACATTGCTCTAGACAGAGAACTCTTTCATCTCTTTCCTTGTTAGTATCCCTCCTACTACATTATCTTTTTAGAGCTTTTTTTTTTCTTTTTCTTTTCTTTCTTTCTTTCTTTTTTTGAATCTCAAAGGCGAGCCATATCTCTCCATATCTCTTCAGTTTCTAAGTTCCTGGAATTCAGCATTAGAATTCGTTTCTTTACCTAATCTTTCCGGCAAAATAGAATTCCTTAATCACTCTTTGAAGCAGTGATCACTATTAATATTTTATTTTTATAATAATCAAATTATGCTATGAATACTGTTTTTGAAACGTAAAAAAAATTTTTAAACCACATACAGCTTTCACTTTCTCTTATCATTAAATACTCTTCTACAGTTTTTTGTAATAGTCTGCGTCTTAGCCAGGGTATGAGATATATTTAACCAATGACATTACTGGGCATTTGTTTCAAATTATGTCTATTATAAATAATATTGTGCTGGATATCTTTCATGAACATTTAAAATTTATTTCATTAGTGGGGTGCCCGGCTGGCTCAGTCGGTGGGACGTACAACTCCTGATCTTGGAGTTTGTGAGTTCGAGCCCCATGTTGGGTGTGGAGAGGACTTGAAAAGGAAATAAATATAAAAATGAATGAACGAGTAAAATGGTTTCATGAGGATGAATTTCCCAGAAGTAGAATTGCTGAGTTAAGAACTAGGAAAGATAATCTTTACAGACAAATCGAAAGAGAAATCCGGTAAACCAAATAGAGTTTTCAGAGATTCTCTACCAGTTGCTGGTTTTTGCTTTTTTTTTTTTTAAATTTGTTTGTTTTTTATTTTTTAAGATTTTATTTATTTCTTTTGACAGAGACACAGCGAGAGAGGGAACACAAGCGGGGTGCGGGGGAGAGGGAGAAACAGGCTCCCCGCTGAGCAGGGAGCCCTGCGGGGGGCCACCAGTGGCTGCTTTTATGGGTCTCAAAACTACCCAGAAAATAGGTCACAGTATTCAGCGGTCCCTTCCTTCCTCACACCCTGCCAAAGCCTGTGTGCTTCTCATTAACCCGGCCGTGGCCAAAGGAAGGGTGAGCTGGCGGTTGGAGCTCCTTGCTACTCTGAGAATCACCAAGTTTGCCAGCTGTCCATGGGGCATCGTTGTAATGTGCTGGTGTCATTCGGTGGCATCACTACAGCTGTTCTTCTGGAACTTTCCATTGACTTGCCCCAGCTTGCCTTATCTGCTCTCAGTGTTGTCACAGATCACAAATTAAGGACTCCAGGTTGTCATGTTCCCAGTGATTGTCAGACTGTGGAATGAAATGGGCAGGCACTTCGACTTTCTAAACCCCACAGTTCTGTAAATTGGAATTATTTACAGCAAGCAAATTTGGGTAATCGGGTGAAAAAAAGAACTAAAGGTAGAGAAAGGCTGGATAACCCAGGTTATTGAATTTTATTAGTTTAATTGTATCCACTGTATATATTTTTTAAGACTTTACTTTTTTAGGTCATCTCTACAGCACCCAGCGTGGGGCTCGAACTCAAACCAGAGTCACTTGCTTTACCGACTAAACCCGCCAGGCTCCCCAGTTTTATCCACAATGTTAAGTCAGTGGCTTAGTTGGAAGAGGGGTGAATTTGGAGCCAGGAGCCCCACTGGATCCTGGCTGCACCTGCAGCCCTGGCTGTGTACCCTTCTGGATCCCAGTGATGGCGGCCAAGACCCGGAGCTGCCCCGCGTCTCCAGCTCCTGGATAATAATGATGGGTAGCCTGGCAGTGGTGCAAAAATCATGAATTCCCAGTAAAATCTCAATTTAGCCCCCTTTTCCATGCAGCCTAAAATACACTTGGTGTCTCTTTATTATAATGATGAAATAAAACATTGAAAGAACCGCTGCTCGGGAAAACCTTTACTGTCGTTGGAGATACCAGTGGTAACTGTGAATTATTTCACACTGCTGTCCCCAGATTTGGGGGGTAAAGGATGGGCCTTGTAAATGTGTTCTATAACATGCGTTTAACAAAGGAAAAGAATGGCTTTCCAAAACCTCTGAACGCCACTGCAGGAAATGGCTTATCACTCAAGCAACAGCCGTGTATATAAAAATGTGGGAGGTCTGCAGCCATGTTCAAAAAATTAATAAGCCTTATTATTTATTTATAGTAAATACATAAATGGAATCAGGGCATCTTTGACCATTTCTGTGAAAAGGTCAAAAGCCATGAGCGGCCCTCAGAAGAGACGTGAGTGTCTAATTTCTTCAGCCAATCGACCGTGTGCCCCGCTGGAGAGCGAACACATTTCTTAGGACGCCTGTGCCCTCTGCTCCTGACGGCTGAGACCGGCAGCAGCGAGCGTTGCTTCCTCCCCTCATATCTGCAACATTAAGGGAGAAAATAACACTGAACTGGACAGGAAGTCGCAGCACAGTTTGGCCAGGGCTAATAGTCTAAATTTAACTAACTAAATGGATTACAGTATTTTTATCTTTAAACCCATTAGGATTTAGAAGCATCGGGCTGCAACAGAGTTTCTAAATTATTGTTTTCTTTATTTAGAAACTGCAACTCTGACCTTTTGGGGCATCCAGCTTTCTTCCCGCAGGACTTGGAGTGGGGAGGGTGTGAAAAGTCAGTGAAGTCATGCCCAAGCGATAACATACATGGGCCTGTTTGGACTGATTTGGGGGAGATTCCCAAGGGTCTGTCAAAGAAATTCTAAAGTTTAAATTCGGTCTTTCTGATTGACGGCGAAAGTGGTCTAGATCTCATTCAAGGATGGCTGTGATTTACAGCCTTAGGCGATTGTGGCCATTCTGTACTTTTTTAGAATATTTTCTCTAAATTCTATGACTGACTCATTAAAAAAAAAAAAATCCTCTGAACTTCCCTCTGCCCTATAGTCTTGTTGCTCTGAGATGCAGCGTCCTGTATTCTTAGAATGAGAACTTTAATTTAATTGCAAGATACAGTTTATGGTGTGGCCTGGGAAGGAAGTACCTCTTGAAGATAATAGTCACTATTTTTAGACTGACTTAAACAGAGAGAGAAAGAGTGATGTTTACAGTCTTCCTTTAGCCTTAGACTAGGAGATGCACTCTCTCAAAGTATCTCGTTACTTGCCAGTTACTCCAGAGTTTTCGAAAGCCCTTTTAAAGATATTTTTAAAAATGTATTTCTAATGAGTAACTGACTCAGCCCTAGGTTTAGAGAAAGACTCTTTCTCGGTTCCATTGCAAAATAAATATAACAGCTTTACTAAACAAAAATAGATTTTCCATAGTAAAACTCGCTCAGAACAATGGCACATTCCTGGGCCTGGGATTCAAAAGTGGGTATTAATTCAAAGCAGCTGGACACTGGGATTGAGAACAAGACTGTCCTGTCTTCGTGCCTCAGCCCTGCAGAATTTGATGTGTGACAATATTTTACTGCTTTTAAGTGTGAGAGGGGGTGGGGGGAAGAGAAAGACTCTAGAAAAATTTCAACAGAGACTATAAGAAATACACACTTTGCAACCTTATGTCCACATTTTTGCATTGAAGAAAAACTCGCAGAGAGATCACGCTTCTTTAACATAAAAGGTAGACCTGTTCCCTCTGATTGTCTGATTTGTTTTCTTCTACTCGACTAGCATTCCAGGGCTGGAGTTTTACACGTTTTTCCCAATTTCAGCTTCTTCCACAGTCTAGGGGCTCCCTGGTTATGTCTCCGAATCACTGCAGATAAAGCTTGTAAAGGGCATCGCAAAATGGTTATGAGTTAATGTGCTTACGAAAGCGGTTATATAACCCAAGTGAACACATTATTATTAGAGATTTAGGGGAACTGAGAGAAGAGGACCATGGCCACTTCCAACCAGAGGGTGGTGGGGTACCTCCAGCAGGGCGCCCGCCGGTTCTCATGAGTAAAACATTCCATGGTTAGTGTGATGGGTTAATCGCCAGGAAGCTTGTGTCTGCTTGTGGTGTGTGTGTGTGTGTGTGTGTGTGTGTGTGTGTAGGTCTGTACGTGCAAACCTACACATGCATAATGATGACATTCTGCTCTCTGTGTCAGACCTTACACTATTTAAAAAACTCAGCAACTTAGAATAATATCCCCCAAAATAAATAAGGGGACTCCTGTCTTGTTACTTTTATTTACAGAGGAGATGAGGAAACAACCCACCCCCTCCCCCTTGAATTTTGGTAAGACTATTTCTGAGGAAGTTTTGTAAAGGAAATAGAGAATTTTTTAGAAATCTGAGGTCTACCTCGGAGTTTCCTTGTTTTGTTTTGTTTTTTCCATATTCATAACAAAGTGATACATGTTAAACTCTTAAGTAATTGAAAGGGTTAAAAGGCTCTTTGCGTTGGAAGCAGTAGGGGAACAGATGGTGTGCACGTAGGTGGGGAAGCTATGATTGAAACAGAGGAGAGCTAGTGTAGACTGGAAGGGCATGGATTTTTGAGGGGAGCTGGGGACTTAACATTTTGGGGACCAGATTATTATAGTTACTAGTGTACACGGTAGAAGCAGAAGCCAGAGTGTATGGCCATAGGAGGAAGTTAAAAGGCTGCCATCAGGGGCGCCTGGGTGGCTCAGTGGTTAAAGCCTATGAAACCTCTGTCTTCGGCTCAGGTCATGATCTCAGGGTCCTGGGATTGAGCCCTGCTTCGGGCTCCCTGCTCAGCGGGGAGAGCCTGTTTCCTCCTCTCTCCGCCTGCCTCTCTGCCTACTTGTGATCGATCTCTCTGTCAAATAAATAAATAAAATCTTTAAAAAAAATAAAATACTGCCAACAAAGAGGACGAATATGGCCATTGAACTAACCAAGGGGAGATGAGAAGGGGGTAAAACTGGTTTTGAGATTCCGAAAGGCCTTGAGAACTTCAAAGTTTGAACTTCAGGTAATAAGGAAATCAGTTTGGAAATATTTAGATGGTTAACCTCTGAGAAGTGTTCGAGAAGAGAATGAAGGAGGCAGCAGTGAATGACCACGCTGGGCTTTCACCATCATGCAGATGAGTGGAAAAGTGTCAAGGAAGTGAAAATCAGATGAACCCTCCGAGTCACAGAGGCAGGAAACCATAAGGAACACCGAGATGCGCAAAATCTGGTCGTGGACGCTACCGATGATCAGACAGCAAGTGGGCCGTCGACTTTTCCTTTTGAGCATGTCGGTGTTCTTTTTTGTCCTTTTAAAATATGAGTGGGTTTGGGGTGCCTGGGTGACTCAGTGGGTTAAAGCCTCTGCCTTCGGCTCAGGTCATGATCCCAGAGTTCTGGGATCGAGCCCCGCGTCGGGCTCTCTGCTCAGCCGGGAGTCTGCTTCCTCCTCTCTCTCTCTCTCTGCCTGCCTCTCTGCCTACTTGTGATCTCTGTCTGTCAAATATAAATAAAAATCTTTGAAAAAATAAAAATAAAATATGAGTGGGTTTAGTAAAACGAAACGAAAAAGAAAGAAACAAAAAGTTCCTGTAGTTACGCTGGAACAAGGCCCTTTTCCTGTTGTGTTTTTGGCTTGGTGGGGTAGCCGGCCAAGTCACCTGCAGGCCAAGCCACTTCTGCATCTGGCAGGGGCTAGTTTTTGCCCTGCAGGAAGCTCAGAGTCATTTAGAGATTCAGGAGGTCATATTTTTGAAAACATATCCAAAGCGCTAGATGAGTCCACAGTGGGCTCACCAGCGTAGCCATCAGTGGTATTTGTAGATGACGTCAGAGTTCACAGGCTTTCTGTTCAAGCTTTAAAATCAATTCTGCAGGGCGCCTGAGTGGCTCAGTGCATTAAGACCTCTGCCTTCGGCTCAGGTCATGATCTCAGGGTCCTGGGATCAAGCCCCACATCGGGCTCTCTGCTCAGCAGGGAGCCTGCTTCCTTGTCTCTCTCTCTGCCTGCCTCTCTGCCTACTTGTGATCTCTATCAAGTAAATAAAATCTTTTTAAAAAAAATGTATACTGAAAGTAAGCATCTGCATGCTTCCCTGGCACAGTTGTGGAGCGTGCAACTCTTGATCTCTGGGTTCAAGCCCACACTGAGTGTAGAGATTACTTAAAAAAAAAAAAAAATAGGGACCCCCGCATGGTTCAGTTAGTTAAGCATCTCCGTCAGCTCAGGTCATGATTCCAGGATCCTGGGATCGAGTCCCGCATCGGGTTCCCTGTTCAGTAGGGAGCCCGCTTCTCCCTCTGCTCGTGCTCGCTCGCTCTCTGATAAATAAATAAACATGTTTAAAAATAATAAATAAATAAAAATAATTTAAAAATAATAAACATTGCAGAGATTATTAGAAAGGTCTGTTTAGATCAGGGCTCCTGTGCCTTTGTAATTCATGAACCCCACTGAGAATTGGATAAAAAAAATTTATGGATTGGGGCACCTGGGTGGCTCAATTTGTTAAGCATCTGCCTTCAGCTCAGGTCATGATCTCAGGGTTCTAGGATTGAGCCCCTCATCGGGCTTCCTGCTCAACAGGGAATTGTTTTTGTTTTGTTTTGTTTTTTTAAGATTTTATTTATTTATTTGACAGAGAAAAAGACAGCAGGAGGAGGAATACAAGCAGGGGGAGTGAGAGGGGGAGAAGCAGGGAGCAGGGAGCCCAATGCGGGGCTCTATCCCAGGACCCCAGGATCATGACCCAAGCCAAAGGCAGATGCCTAATGACTGAGCCATCCAGGTGTCCCTCAATAGGGAATCTTGCTTTTGCCCTCTCACTCTTTCTCTGTGCACTCTCTCTCTCTTTCAAATAAATGAATAAAATCTTTTTAAAAATTAATAGATTCCCTCATCCCCTCCTTAAGGAAAAGGAAAAAATATATATATACACACACACATATACATACATACATACATACACACACACATATATATAATATAAAGTATATGTACATAGCATAAAAATATATATATAAGCATAGGTTCCCACAAGGCCCACCTAGGTAAGATAAATATGTGAATTGGGCCAAGTGCAGACAATAAAGAAGAGAGACACTTGGGTCAAACTAGAAAGTGATGCCAAGTGAAGACAGAGAAGGGTAGGGTTGGTGAAAAACTAGGGTACACAACCTTACCTAAACGAAATTCAAATTCCAAACAATTTCTAGAAAATAACACCTGCCCGGTAGAACACATTGGAGGTAAAGTGGACTGCAGACCCCTCTGGTTTGCAATTATAGACTCTTATCCTATGTAAACATGGGGGTCTTCTCATTTTTTGCCCCAAGGCGCGACAGCAGGCTCAAGTACGACACCAGATGGCAGAGGACAGCAAAGCCGATTACTCATCCATCCTCCAGAAGTTCAACCACGAGCAGCACGAGTATTACTATACTCACATCCCCAACATATTTCAGGTAAGTCATTCAGGCCTCTCAGATCGGCTTTGCCTTTAGAGACTCGTGTCTTTGGAATCCTGATGGCTGGGCTTACGTTCGGAGCATTTACAGAATTCTAAATTCCCTCCAAGTGAAGCCACTTTTGAAGCATCCAGGGAGTGCCTGGGTGGCTCTGTCGGTTAAGCATTTGACTCTTGACCTCAAGTCTTGAGCTCAGGGTCATGAGTTCAGGCTCTGTGTTGGGGTCTGCTCTGGGCTTGGCGCCTCCTTAAAAAAAAAAAAAAAGAAAGAAAGAAAGAAAGATATATATATATATATCTATATCTATCTATATAGATATTGATAGATATAGATATCTATTTATGGCATTGACTGGCAATAAGATGAAATATAATATTACATATTATAATTTGTATTATTATATATAATATGAATCTCAAGGTCAGTGACCTTCGCAGTTGTCCTCCGTTCACGCCTGTAGCCTTTCTTTGCCAGTCTTACAAGTGCAATTCTGAGATTAGCGCCCTCTTTGCTAAAAGGAGCATTCAGATCACAAAATGCCAACTTAATTTTAGGAGTCCTAATAGAATTCATACAGTTACAGGATTTGAACAAATACAGTCCTTGTCTTTGGATTGTTTTTCTTTTGGGCTACTCTAGGTTGTCAGAAGTGGCATGAGTAGAGTTGGAGACATGTTCTCCCACTTTGGGAATCTTTCACCACTTGTGTCCGGTTGTGGAAAAAGTAACAAGTATTTGCTTCTTCGTGTCTACACCTACCACATACAAGAGCCTCCAGCTCGCAGGCGGAAGATACACTAGTTACCTCTCAGCCCGTGTTGGGTTGAGACCATTAACCAACACCAGGCTTTTGGTAAACTAATTACCCCAGTCAAAGGTAGGGAGATGTTTGGTGTGTCCCCAAGTGACATCAGTGATAGAAGCACTTGAGCTTGGGGTTCTCTCTGAAATTGGAGAGGAACCCTGGAAGGTACACATTTGGACAGCCTGACCACTCTAACATACGTGTGCAGCCGGTGAAGAGGGAGCCGGTCATCCACTCCAACCCTACCGTCTGGCTGTTCCCATCCCAGACGATTTGCTCAAGGTGACAGTACTGCTGCAAACAATTCCCGTGAGTCACAGTGGACCCGATTAATTTCGTGCAAAATCTAATGTTGCAGAAAATACAGGAGATGGAGGAGAGGAGGATAGTAAGGATCGGGGAGTCGATGAAGACGTACGCGGAGGTCGATCGGCAGGTGATCCCCATCATTGGGAAGTGCTTGGATGAAATCGTGAAGGCAGCGGAGTCCATCGATCAGAAGAACGTAAGTATTCCAGTTTGGACATGATCTACAACGAAGGGTTTCTGGTTCCATTGTTTCTTCGCCGCCGTCCACAGCGAATCATCTCGAGATGGGTGGTTCCTCCCAGGGTTCGCGAGTACTTTGCAGCAGTAGTAACAGCACTTTCGAGTGTTCTTTTGTGCCCTCAGTCTTCTGGATGTAGCTCCCGAATTTCTTTTCCAGAGAACACAGCTAAGTCTGAGCCATTGCAGAATGGTCAGTTGGCCGAGTTACCCCCATGCCGGGATCTGGTTCTGTAGGGCACTGTTGACATTTTGCTGGCCGGAAAATTCTCTACTGTAGGGGCCTGTCCTGAGTGCTACAGGGTGGTTAGTAACACCTGTGTCCTCTACTAACCAAATGCCGTTAGCACCCTTCCCTGGTTGTAACGGTCAGAAGTGTCTCTGGATGTTACCACATGTCCCCTTTGGGGCACTGTCGTCTCTGTCTGAGAACACTACTCAGGGCCAGTATCATTCATTTGGATTACTTTCCTAGAAACCTATTTCCCTCAACAAAAATATCAGCTAGGACACCAACATAGGCTTTTACAAACATTTCATTAATTTGCAAAACCAAATATCTAAGAAAAAGCAATGTCATAAGTATTATTTGTCGTAAGAGCGTCTTAAAATGAGTCTAGGCAAGAGATCAAAGCCATCTTTCCTGTGAACATGCCTTAGTGTATAGATTCTTCATTCCTCTAAGGATGTTCTAGGTGTATTACCATATTTAAGGCCATCTGTGTAAAAAAATAATTATCGACCCAATGTGCAGAAATACTTCAAACATGTTAACTAATAAGTGTTTGTAGGAGGAATGGTTCTAGTAGCAAGCATTATTTATTTTTTTATTTTAGGATTCCCTGATCTCTATTTTATTAACATCTGTTAACCTGGAGCTTCCATCTTCGGTGATTTCAGCTAACATTTTTGGGGAAAATTTCTAGTGCTTATTAATTAATGGTGTTTACCCCACAAAACTACATTATGCTAAGAAGGAGTCGCAGGTGATCAAACCATACTTTCCTTATGCTGAACACATGTCTTGGTTGAGACACATGTGACTGGTCATGCCCCCAGGCAGTCCGGTTTTTTTCATTTTCTTGCCACTGTTACTTCATCGATTTTGGACATCTCCTCGTCATCCGTTTCAGACAAAGTCATTTTTTTCTTTTTTTCTAAAGATTTTTATTTATTTATTCAAGAGAGAGAAAGCATGAGCAGGGGGAGGGGTAGAGGGAGAGGTAGGCTCCCTTCTGAGCAGGGAATCCAACTTGGAGTTCTATTCTGGATGGTGGGATCATGACCTGAGCTGAAGGCAGAGGCTTTAACCCACTTGAGCCACCCAGGTGCCCCAAAACAAGCCTGATTTTAACTTCTTATATTAGAAGCTTAGAAATGTCTTCTTCCTTGAAACTTCACAATTTTACAAGATCATGTCTGAATGATGGTTTCCCTTAATCAGTTTTATCTGGGAAATTGTGAGCTCCCTAGATTTATAGGACATTTCTCCCATTATGGGAGACTTGTTTTCCTGTTCTATCACTGATCATTCTTTTTCACCTATGACCTTCATGCTAATTACAAGGGTCTCTTCTAGGTCTGCGTTCAAGTTCTTATTCAAGAACTTAAACTGTTAGCAGCACCGGCCCCCACTCGACCACTCTCCTACCTGCTGTTCCTTCACTTGAGTCCCAGGAAGCCACACTGTGATGGCTTTTCCCCTTACTGACTCAGTCTCCTTTGCTTGTTCTTCTTCTTCTTCTTATATCTAACTTGGGTGCACCTCTGGGCATTGATCTTGGACCTATGTACTTTATGCCTTTGCTCCTTGGAGTGACCCATAGACTTTCGGAGCGTGAAGTCCCATCTCAACTCTGAATCACACGTGTGACATGCCCAGCCTGGACCTGTCCCTCCACGGCAGGTTCATACATTCAGCTGCCAGGTGGCTTCTCCACTTGGATTCTACTCCGTTCCTCAAGCTCAGCGTACCCAAGGGGGAACTCCCGATCTGTCTTGCCAAACTTGCACCTCTCATAGTCTTCACTGTCTCCGTCATGGCATTTCCATCCTTCTGGAGTCAAGATCTTTTTCTGACACCTGCATTAATTTATCAGCCAATCCTCTTGGCTTTACCTCCAAAATACATTAAGAACCCACAGAGCTTACCTCCTCTGTTGTTACCCTCCTGATCCAAGATCTCCATGAGTTGGGTTGTGCAGGAGCAGCTTGGATTACTGCAGGAGATGCCTGATGTCTCCCTACCTTTGCCCCCTCCGCCCGCCATTCTTAACACAGAGACCAGAGGGCTTCCTTTACAATAAGTTAGATCACGGGTCTCCTCTGTTCAGAGACCTCCGTGAGCTTCCGTCTTACAGGAAAAGTCAGAACCACTGTGGGCTCAAAGCCCTGAACGATCTGGAACACGCTCCCTCCCCATTTATCTCTCTGATGTCACCTCTTCTGTATTCTCCCCCGTGCTGTGGCCACAGCAGCCTGCTGTTCCTCAGAAACTCCCCAAGTATGCTCCTACTGTGTTCCCTCTGCCTGGAGTATTCCTCCCACAGACATCTGCATGGCTCATTCCCTCGGCCTCCTTCAGGTGTGTCCTTGAATGAATGTTTCATTTTGCTCTTTTTTGAGAATTCAAGGGTCAGATATTTCTTAATCCATGCAGATCACCTTTCCTGGCACGTTCCCTTTCTCTTTCCAGACATCCTGCTCTGTTCTCCTGGTGCGTCTCGAGTTTATCTTCTTGTGCAGGTTCAGCTCGTAGCTAAGGTAGCTGTGGTGTTGCTGCTTTTGATTCTTTGCCGTTTTTAGTCTAGCTTTTCTTTGCTCACACACTTGTCATCTCCACGTCTTGTCATCTCCACGTCTTCGTGTTTAGCTGCTGGCCTGTCCTCCTTCAAAATTTTCATCTTGAGAAACGTTGATGGTTTTTCATGACACGGCTCCCCGAACACTTACTGCACACCTACTTCCTTCCGTGCAGGGGGTGCTCACCACGACCCACCGAGGAGAACCTTGAACCCAGGGAGGTGACAGCCTTGCCCAGGGCCACACAGTGAATGTGTCCATCTGGTTCCGAAGCCATGTGCTTTCCCTTAGGCCCCTCCCCCCGACCTTGTGCTTTTTATTTCTAAAACAAGCACCGTTTCTGGCAATGTTCGAATCCTTTCACTCACTCACTCACTCTCAAGGGACAGACCATAGCAAAATAAATGAGAATCTATTTTTTAGAGTGTGCAAATGGGATGAGCATTTGGGGGAAATCGTGAGGTAGGAAAGAATGCTAGAAAGTGCCGGAGGGGACGGGGCTGGCTCTTCCACCAAGAGGTTACATTTGAGCAAAGAGTTGAAAGAGGTGATTGAATAATTATTTGAGTGGGACAGAAGGACGGAAAGCTCCCAGCTCTGTCAGCCCCTTCTCCAACAAACTGGATGTCCCCTCTGCCCCTTGATACAGTCTCAGAATCACGTGGTTACTGAAAAGGTCAAACTGGTTTATTTGTGTATGGTTAATTTCCGTTTATATCAAATGACCATGTTTCATTAGAGCACATCAGTGAGTCACTGGCACACCTGGGCTTGTAGATCTGAACCTGCTTGCATATGTTTAACCGTAACGGGAACAGTGGTGTCTTACACAGGGCGGTTGGTTTTTCCTCTCACGTGAAAGATGTCTGCAGGCAAAGGGCTCAGCCCCGGCATGGACAGCTGGTCTGTAAGTTCTCAGGGACTCGGGCTCCTCCTAGTTCACAGCTTTGGATGGTGTGACCTTCAAACTCTGCATGGCTTCTGGAGCGCCAACTATCACATCCAAATTCCAGAAAGCAGAATATGGAGAAAGGCCCGTGCTATCCCTTTAAAGAGTCTTCCTAAAATTACACACCATCCTGGCTGCATCTCAGAGATCTCAGAGGTCAAAACTTAGGTGGCCACCTCCTGTTGCCCAGAAGGCTGGGGAATGAAGCCTTCAGGTAGGTGGCAGGGTGTGCAACTTAAAATCAGGGTTCCTATTCCTGAGAAGAAAAGACAGTTGGCTATTGGAAGACAGTTGGCAGTCTGTGGCCCATCTCCAGAGTAAGGGATAACTAAAATAGCTATATACCCTACCGACTGTGGGCTTATATGAAGAATTGAGATCTTTCCATATGGTCTTCTGTAGTGTCCTTTTTTTTAAGTCAGTTGATCATTGATTTCAATTGTTACTACAAATCACATGTGCTTTTGTAATGCTTTATGTATGTATCTATCTGCCTGTCTGTCTATGACATTCTGGTTATGATTGCCTTACACGTTTGTCTGTACCACAGACAAACCCTGAGAAGGTGTAGCACCCAGAGTTCCTAGCAGAGTGCTTGGACTCAGGGGCCTGTGGAGTAGGCATTCGGTTCGTTGAATTTTTTCAGCAAACATTTATTGCACACGGTTCTTGCCGGCACCATCTCGGTCTAGGGATACAACAGAGGAAAAACAGACGAGAGCTTGCATGTGGATGGGGGAGAGTCTAAGAACAAATGTATCCATAAGGGAAAATCCTACAATAAATATAATTTAATATGTTATATTATTATATATATTTATTTTTATATATTATATCATTATATATCTATTAAAATTAATATCCCTGAACCACGATGAACCAAAGAAGTGATAGAGATTACCTACTCTTTGATTTGATTTTGTGTATGCTAAACTACCTTAAGAACTCCTGGTGAGAACCAGACTTTTGTATTACTGTATTTTTCAAGGGAAGTGCCTAACAGTGGCTCTTTTTTCTCTGCTTTTAGCAGAGTCCTTCTTACTTAATATTTGTTTCTCCAGCTGCAGAAAAATGGCTGTTGAGAGTATCTTCCCATCCAGCTAGACTTGTAGCTTTACAAATAGTGCTTATTCTTTCTAATGATAAAACTATTGGGACGCCTGGGTGGCTCAGTCGGTTAAGCATCTGCCTTTGGCTTGGGTCGTGATCCCAGGGTCCTGGGATCGAGTCTCGCATCTGGCTCTCTGCTCAGCGGGGAGCCTGCTTCTCACTCTGCCTCTGCCTGCCACCCTACCTGCTTGTGCTCTCTCTCTCTCTGACAAATAAATAAATAAAATCTTTAAAAAACTACCATTAGAAAAACTCTGTTACCAATCAATGTAGATATAATTCTGTAGATAACTATAGAGATAAAGTTCTTTACGATAGCCTCTGTATGGGGCCATCATAATTCATTGTGTAAAAAGTATTCGCACGTGTCTGAATGCATTTGTGTTTGATGGCTATAATTTCAGGATTCCCAACTGGTAATAGAAGCTTATAAGTCCGGGTTTGAGCCTCCCGGGGACATCGAATTTGAGGATTACACCCAGCCGATGAAACGCACTGTGTCGGATAACAGCCTCTCGAATTTCCGAGGAGAAGGCAAACCAGAGCTCAAGTTTGGTGGCAAATCCAAAGGAAAGCTATGGCCTTTCATCAAAAAAAATAAGGTACTGATGGTTGGACCCAGCGTGAAATGAATTTTATAAAGTGTGGCGATTGTCTCGGTTAGTCTTTAAAAAACAAAACCAAACCAAACTAAAGAATGTAAGCCTGTAGTTCACAGAATGCAAAAAAAGAGCTAGCGTGCTGTTTTATTTAAGAACCATGATTTCTCTTTGGTGGTGGTCCCTTTGCCATGGCCGTTTGTCTTATTTCGGATGCATTGCCACCTGACTCCTGCCATCCACACTAACACTGACCTCTACTGACCTCTTGGCCATCTCCCATCACGCCTTTCACCGCTAAGTCCACTAGCCGCCTGGTCCCCTCGGCTGGGAGAGGGGGTGCTGTGCGGGATATCTCCTAACAGCTGATCAGCAGCTCTGATTCGAAATCGTGTCCATGGGTTAATAGCTTGGGTTTTGACTTCACGTTAACATGTGCCTCCATGAACATTTTGCGTTTTCTTTTGGTAGCGCGGTCGTAGGCGCGGGACAGCGCTGACCTGGGCGTCCCGTGTGGTCCAGGCACCCTTACTACGCTCTCCCGAGAATAACTGCATATTTAATTTCCCAAAGACTGTCTTGCTGTTTTGACAACTTTGGCATCTAAGGTCCTCTATGTTGTCCCATCCAGCTCTGGTGGTTTTAGGTGGTTTAGAAATCTTGACCCTTTTCTGGCCTTAACTGGTTGAGCGTAACTAACGTAGTTTTGCATGGGAGAGCCTGCATGAGCTTCTGGTCGCAGATTTCTTGCTCTTCTTCCATCGCTTTACTGACTAAAACCTCCACTTTTCGTCATGTTCTACATGTTTTCTTTTGGACCATGGCCTAAATATGTAATCGTTTGTGTTTTACTTGCTTTGGATTTCAAATATGATTTGATGCTTATTTTGTTTTGTGTCTTATCTTCTTGTTTCTGATTTTACTCTCACTGCTCCATCTTACATGTAGCTTATGTCCCTTTTAACATCCCCCCATCAGCCTCCCCCTCCCCCCCCTGCCTCTGCCTCACCCTCTGCTGTTCCCAACGGCCCCCAGTCTCCCAAGCAGCAAAAGGAACCCCTCTCCCATCGCTTCAACGAGTTCATGGTCTCCAAACCCAAAATCCACTGCTTCAGGAGCCTAAAGCGTGGGGTAAGTTCTGCTCTGGAATCCTGTCTCTTGTGCGCTCTGGGCGCATGTGTCGTTCTGCATGACTTATTTTGTTTGTGAATGAATCCATTGTGTTTTCCCGTAACACGGAACAGTAAGGACCTGGGCTTCACCGTAGCTAGAAAGAAGAACCCCAGCGGGGGAGGAGAGAAGTAAGAAGGAAGCAGAGTGGATAGAAAGAAGAAGAGAAAGCGAGCCGGCCGGCCCAGAGTCCTCTGGGACTCGAGCACATTTCAGAAAGGCTTTCTCCACTTCCCTTTGAAAACATCTAAGTCATTAATGTTCTACCTTGATTTTACCCAAAAAGGAAGCTTAGATTCGGTTTCCAAAGCCAGCGACATCCGAGATGAGGAATTGGAAGTCACTGTAGATGCAGAAAACATTTGCTTGATGGTTGCTGAGAACAGCATGAGGGTCACAGAGCTGCTTCTGTCTGAGCTAAGCCTCAAGGTTCGAGGGGGAAATGTCCGAGGTTACGGTGGTTTCTTGAGCTGTGTTGGGGAACTTAGAAGATAGTGAGAAAACGTTGGCTGGAAGAGGCCTAAGGCCAGATTTATCGTTAGAGGTGGAGATAATAAGCAGCTGACATTTACTGAGCACTGATGGGGGACCAGACTCTGTTCCGTGGTTGTCTTTGACTGCCCTGTGAGCCTGGGCACTATGACATCCTTATTTTACTGGTAAGAAAACCGAGGCCCCAAAAGATGAGGTTAGGAAGAGGTGAAGTCAGATAGCGTGCTCGTCGTCCAAGGTGCTGTGACGTCCACACTCGGGGAGCATCTGCTAGGACAGGGTTGACTTGGTAGTGGACATCCTCTCGTCTCAAGCTTGCCCGTTCGGTTAGGAACACCTGTGCCAGACGCACAGGGTTTTGTGCAGCTGATCCAGGAGCCAAAAGGAGTTTCCCGTTTGGTTGCGAGGACAAAAGTGGAATAAAGTCATTTGGAGCCTCCCAAATAAACTGAACTGATCCGTGTAGTCAGAGCCATCCCCAGATCGAGGCATGGCGGTCAAGAGTAAATGGACACGTGGACCCAGTAAGGTCTTTTATCCCAATCTGTGGGGGCTGCAAGGCAGTGGCTGTGGGACGTGTTCTCGTAGAAACATAATTTTTACTGTTCCCTTCCTTTGGGTAAAAAAGAGTATCAATGTATAATAGCTGGGACTAAAACGAGGGGTGGGACATATACTAAAATTGGAATGATACAGAGGAGATGAGCACAGATGACATGCAAATTCTCGAAGCATCCCGTATTTTTAAAATAAGTAAATAAGTAGAAAGAGGGACAGCCCCCCCCCCCCCATTCTGTAAAGGATACAGATAGTCGGCGAAATTATCTCGTCTTAAGGTTCCCCAGCATATCAGGTTAAGAATTAGCAATGTAATTTCCTCAAGATTCCAAGAGAGCCGTTGTTAGAAGGCAGGGCGTAGCTTCGGAAGTGGGTGATGGACCGCGTTGAGCTCTATAATGAGATCCCAGTTCCGGGCTCGATCAGGCTGGCTTTGAAAACTCCCCTGCCATCCCACTTACTCCTGGAAGAATGTCCAGCATCTGGCCAGGGTGTTTTTGCAACACTTTAAAGTTTTATGTTAACTGTAAGTCAGTTAACCCATCTCTCGGCCACTTGCAAGACCTTTACCAAAGCACTCGTTTATTCTGTTTCTAACAAGTACCTCTGCATGGTCTTTTGGAATCTCACGATGGAGTATGCGGAATATTTGTGATTGTTTACCGTTCGTTTCTGTGTCTGTGTCATTCCCTCAACACCACCACAGTGTGTTGGTTGCAAATGGTTTTCTGAATCTGTATTTCATGATGTTCTCTAAATGTTTGGGGAAAGGCCAAAGAATGTCAGTAATCAATAAGTGTATGAGAAAGACGGCTAGGAAAAATATACCCCTTTAAAAAAGGGGGGGGGATGAGGAATGGGTTATTATGATGATTTAGAGGAAAATCCCTCTTTTAAAAATTGTAAATGAGCAAAATGAATTTTATTGCCTACACTTTAAATCTGTGCTCAACAAAAACTCGGTTAAAAAAAAATTTTTTTTTCTCCCTGCTTTGTTTTCCTGAGAGTTAACACACACGTTCTAGGATGTTCTAGAAGAATGAGTGAATAAATAGAAACATATTTCTGCTTCCTTCATTTTGGGTCAGCCTGTTCTCAGTGAGGGTCAGGTTGGAGGTCCCTTCCTTCAGGAAGTAGAAGTGAACAAAAAAGAAAGAAAAAAAAAAAAGAAAAAGGAAATGCATCACAGAAGTAAAATTAGGAAGTTCAAAAATGAAAAATAAATCTGAAGTTTGGGGAAATAAATTTGATTTTAAAACAATCTCAACAGAGAAGGTACATAGATTATGGGGGCCTGTCATGAAAATAATACTGTCCTTCTGTTTCCTTTATACCTCATTTAGAACTTTAAGACTGTTGTGCCAAAGATAGGAAAAGTGACCTAGAATAACAGATCTGTGATTTTAACACATCTATTAATTTATTGTGTTTTGCAGCTTTCAGATCCAGATTTCAGTTTTTGTTCCTATTATCCGAATGTGTGACCCCTATGCAGACATTTCTTAGCATAGCTGATTTTGTGTCTAAATAATGAACCAGGATAAAATATTTTTGTTGTTGTGAATCACCGGCATCTGTAAGAAAATCTTGTTTCATTGAACATTTCTAAAGTATGCCACCGAGCTTTCCTAACCATTTCTTCATCTTTACCTAAGACAAGGAAAAATGAAACCAGGCAGTGTGGTCTCTGCTTGCAATTTACAAATGTAATTTTGTAGTCTTAAATTAAGATTTCTCTTTCTGGTCTCGACAAGGGCCTTCTAATTCTAAAATATGGGCCCATTTCCCCCCATGTGTTAGATTTCATGGCATGGAAAAAAATCCCATCGCAGTTGATCAAAAGGTTTGGAAAATCCTTACTGATTGTTTGTCAGATGTTACAATTTTATGGTCACTTTAATTTTATTCATTTTATCTTGTTCTCTTGCTGATTATTGGCAGACTCAGTCTTTCTGTTTTCACAAAGAACTCATGAAGAGGACGATAGGGAAACCCACGTATGCTTTTGAAGCTAGGGACTATGTTGTAAGTTGACCTGTGACGGCCAGGGCATTGAGTCATGGCTCAGGTACTAACCCCTCGGACAGCACCAAGACTGGGGACCCGGCAACAAAATTCTCCCCTGGGTGACCTGGACATGGGAAGAGCCAAGTTATTACTATAAAGTCAGCCCCAAGTTACTTCATCTGGAAAGCTCGGGCGGGAAAAAGGAACCAACTTCCCAAGAACAACCAGGCTTCCCCAAAACGGCAGTGGACGGAGCTTGGCTCTGCCCGCTCTTCGCCGATCGTGACTGCCGTCTGAGAAGATGTCCACGGGTGTGATTCTAGGGCAGAATCTCACCCATAACCACAGCCGCAGAGCGTGGTCCCAGGAGGACATTCTTACAGACGGCGGTCGTGTAGATCGTGCGAGGACACCCCCCCCCCCCCGCCCCGTGTGAAAGAGATGGATCCGTAAGGGGGTCATGCCGTGAAGCTTGGGGAACCAAAACAATCATCGGGGCGTGGGCGAGGTCACAAAGTAGTCCCGTGACTTTCCACGGACCATAATTCAACCGTTACTTCTGTACTTATTTTCACTGTCCCCTTTCTTCGTACTTGAGGTTCGTACCTGTGGCCGTGCAGTAACACATGGACCCGCTGGCTCTGTGTCCCTTCATGTGTTATTGACATGTGTGGCTCCCAAGGCTCCATACTTGTTGCCTGAAACTGACCGCTTTCTAGTTCCTCGGATGTCTCGCGGTGCACCTAATGCAGTCTTTGCAAGTATTTTCTCAAAGGCTTCGGTTTCCCATGTTAAATGATCTAACTGGCTGGCTTACAGCTTAAGATGGAAAACCGGTGTCTGATCGTTATGAGGATACCACACCCCGTGATGGTGCTTCTTGTAGAGGGCCCATCACTGTCCACTTCAGAAGACGGCGTTTGGCTCAAAAATCCGGGATTTCCTATGGGTACTCAGATTTATTTTCGATCCTAATGACTCGTTTTTATTATGAAGTGGTAATCATTCCTGTGCTGTTAGTTTCGATGTTAGAATTCTTCTTTTGGAATGCTTAAGAAAGAACATATAATTGATATGCTCATGTAAGTAACGGAAGTAGCCGAAGAGAGAACAGGTAGTGTATGTACAGAGTTCAAGTGTCAGGTGTTCGAATTTGCCACTTTTAGACGATCCTGGGTGAGAAAACATTTGTAGGGGGTAACGTGCTTTGCCGGGGAGATATTTGCCAAGTTTTCCGCTGTGCACCCTGAGTGTTGTCTGTAAAGAACTCAAGATGTGATCAGCCGATCTGTGCTAAGGCTCACAGGAGGGGCCACAGGGAGAGTCAGGAGCACGCCTGTACCTGCTGCCTCGTTCTCCCAAAAGTTTTGTCTTGCTGCCTCTTAAAGTCTTTTCCCCCATAGGGGCGATTTCTTTCAAAGCTTAATGCCTATTTGAAAAGAAGTGTCCATTTTTAGTTCATCTTAAGAATAAGATTTTTTAAACCTGGTTAAGGAATTTTTTAACGCCCTGCACTCCCAATTTAAAATCAAAGGGCTCGTTCTTTGGTCCTTGGTCTCCAACATATTTTTGATCCTACTGCAGCTGCCTGAGCTTTTAGAATTGACAACAGCTAAGTTAAAACGCACCATGCTCTCAAAACACTGCTTCCCGGCCATAGAGTATATCTCACCTGTTAACGAAGAGCCAAATGTTTCTTTCTTTTTTTTTTTTTTTTTTTAATAATTTGGAGATGCCCTTTAATCTGTTTTGTGTCCAGTAATTACTCTACCTTTGCTAATCTCCAGGCCCAACAAAATTGCACCTGCTGCCTCCTGATAATGGTCAGGAAATGCAGAGCAAGGAGTGCCCCTCAGTAGTTGAGATAACTGGGAGTTTCCTAACAGTAACTCTCAGGGCAGCTACTCCCGTTAGCTTTCCAGGTGCTTTGTAACCCCCGTGGGTAGGGCTCAGAGTGCATGTGAGCCTCTGAACACACCTTCCACAGTGTGGGGGTTGGTAAGCAATGCAAGGGCATCGTCCTGCCTCCGGCCTGGTGCAGAAAGGCTTTCTGGATCCCGCAGATGGTTTCCTGGAGCAACTTCCAGCCCCCGGTTACCCGTTCACCCACTCAAGAGTTTGCCTTTGTGTCTTTGAGAAATGACAGTCTTCACGTTTATTAGAGTTCCTTAAGATAAATAAATACGTTACTTACTGCGGAAGTCACTGCTCTTCAGCTCCCCCCTGTGAGTAAAACTTTCCATGTGAAATGTGGTGAACAAAAGCCTGTGTGATTATTTTTGTCTTTTATTATCAGCATGTGTCACCAACTGCAAACTTATTTCAGCTTATAACCAGACCGATGTGACCCACACAGAACTGTGAACAGAACCTCTCCTTTTCTATCTTTATTTTTTTGCTCTGGCAACGTGGCAGTGAAAGGAAGGTTTTGGCAGGGGCCAGACCCTCTTGTGAACGTTTGCACAGATCCACTGCAAGTCATTTTCACAAGCGACAGGTGAATTTATGTGTTATGTTAATACGGTGCAACTGACCGAATTCCTCTTCTTCTGATGTGTTGTCTCTCTCTCTCTTTTTTTCCCCTGTTACCTCTTCAATTTTTACATGAAGCTTTCTCTCAAGCTGGTAAGCACAATTATTCTATGCATGTCCCAAATCTAATCAGGTTTTTTGGGTGTATGTTTCTGTTGCGTATGCTTTCGTTGGTGTTTCTTCAGTAGAGCTGTGCAATCCAAAGGTCCAAAATCCACTAGGGGCGATCTTAATCTTTTCAAGTTGCTAAGAAAATTAACGCTTAACTCATGATTTGGTCTCCTTTCTTACTGGGGCCTTAAGAGGATGGCAGATATTAATAAACTTTATTTAAAATGTGACCAGAAATACACATATTTGATATTGGGGAGTTTATTTGTGGATCATTTGGAGTAAAAGTAAATTTAACAGCTAAAGATGTTCTCCCTGGGAGCCACAGAAGTAGGTGAAAAGCACAGTGAGCCCGAAGGAGACAGGCAGGAATGGTGCCAGTCTCAAACTCAGTTCCAATGCAGCCTGGGAGAATTACAACCCATGGGATCTTTAAGTCGCTATATAAATATGTGGGTTCCTTATGCATAGCTGATTTAAGAAATCACAAGATGACTTTATGGACAGTGAATTTAGTAAATTCTAAAATAATTTACTTAGTGTCTTGTGTTGTTCCTACCTAATCGCATAGCCCTAGTAAACAGACTAATCATTAAATTTATTAAAAGAAACTTTTAACTCTGTAACCCCTAACTGTATGTCAGAGTTACATAGTATTCTAAGTTACATAGTATTCTAAACACCACAGCTGAGAATGTCTTAAAATTATGGACAATGATACACTGTAACAATTCACCCAGGAATAAGGTCAACTACTTTATGCATTGCTGTTGATGATGCAGGATAAGAGTTTCTGGTGGTCCTTATCTACACATTTGTGTGTTTGTACATGGATACATATACATGTGGATTTCCAGAATTTTTTCAACCTGACTCAGTATTTGGCAACCAGCCCAACCCCAGAGAAAACGAATATCTTGTTAAATGGAACATATCTTAGACTGTGAAATAAAATCCACAGACGAGTCCTTAATTAAGGTCTCTACGAGAAGGAAAACACTCTAAATGTTTCAATGAACTGAGTTGGGCAGCAGCATGGATTTGGGAGGAACTGGGTGAATTAAGTAGGAGTCTCTCAGGTACTGGGGTTTCTTCCTTGCCCTGTCTGTATTTCTTCTTTTGCTGAAGCGCTGGAAGCAAAAGATAACAGTATTAATAGAATTGGGCAGTCTTTCTGCCTGAAATAGAAATCATTTGACCAAGCTGGTATGGAACTGTTGCTTTTTACCATTACTTGGAAGCCAGTAAAGAAGGGAAGTGTTGCCCAAAGATGCCTGGAGTGAAAAAGGTGTGAACTCCAAAGAAGCCGCTTACACTTCTTGTGCTTGTAGCTTGTGCTCCTGTGGGGAGAGGCACAGAGCAAACGTTTGATTCCAGAAGTGTGGAAAACAAGGTCCTTCCAGAGCAGCAGCCACTTAAAATATCCCCACACACGTTGACCCATCTTGCAAAACCAGTGCCACCCATGGGGCCAGTCTGTTTCCAGACTGGACCACAACAAAGATTTCAGAAAGTCTACTCTGAGTCAAAGCTGGAAATATAAATTCCTTCATTGCAAAACGAATCCTAGGTCAGAGTATTGCTTAAAGTCATCCAAGACTTAATGGCCTTTCAAGGTACTTCCAGACACCTAACACTCCTTCAGATCTAGAAGAAGCCGTGACCTCAGCCTCCAAGGGCAATGCAGTTTGTCTGAGGCACAGTTCATGAGATTAGTTTCTAAATAACAATACAGAAACATAGAATACCTATCGAAAGGGACCTAACTTATTCCTTTAGTTAGTTAGTTAGTTCTCGTAAGTAATTGAAGTTACAAATTTTTTGCTGTGTAAGGAATCTGTTTATAAGTCACAAGTGTTTATACACCCCTGCAAACTTTACACATGCTCACAGTCTACCCCTGAATCCCGTATGCTGGCCATCCATCACACAAGCCTATTCAAATGTTTGTTAATTAAAATCCAATAAAAATGTAGAATTCAGTTCCATGGTCGTCCTGGCCACATTTCAAAGGCTCAGTAGCCGTGTGTGGCCGCCGTATTCACGAGCGCAGAGATGAGAACTTTTCCATTCTTTGTAGGAAAAATTCTTTGGGACTCTTAGCCCGCAGTTCAGCTTAGTAACTATTAATGAATTCACATTGGCGCCCTCCCTGCCTTTCCTGGCTTCCGA
This sequence comes from Mustela nigripes, assembly GCF_022355385.1. NCBI lineage: Eukaryota > Metazoa > Chordata > Mammalia > Carnivora > Mustelidae > Mustela > Mustela nigripes. The sequence goes on from NC_081565.1 coordinate 5,904,498, forward strand.
AGCAGCACGCCTTTTGTTTTATGGCATTCCAGCCCTGAAAACAAAACAAAACAAAACAAAACAAAACAATCCCCTCAATTTTAGAAAACACTCTGATGTGATTTAAGTAACCTCAGCAGGAAGAGAAGGTGTTGTGCTTTTGGGCTCGGTGCTGGAGCTGAGCGAAGTGAAAAGCGCACGATTCAGGTTGCACGTGTTCCAACCCGAGAATCGCCCGGGGCCGGAAACAAGCAGCCTGATTGATTTCTGTGCTGAAAGATGAGTTTGGGTCATTTTCGCTTTACCGGCAACTGACCTTGCTTGGCTTGCCATGACGGACTAGCCACTTGTGTTCTGGTTTCACTCCTCTCTCTCTCTCTCTCTAATACACGCGGGCACGCACACACACACACGAGTCTAAACATCAGCCGGAAGGTGTGCGCGTGGCCTTGCGGTAAGCGCGGTTGCATCGCACCTCCCGGCACAGCAGCCCTGGTGCTCGGTCCCAAGCAGCCAGGGAGCCGGGGTCACCAGCACCATGTCAGCTGCTTTGGCCAATTCAGCTAGATTTTGGAATTACATTCCCCGGGTCCTCTCCTTTCCACCCCCGCGCCCCAGCCAGCCTGTTTCATTGGCTCTAAAGTAAAATCTCTTGTTAAATTTCTTGGCTTATCCCTGGCGATTGAGTCCATTTCTCTTTGTTTATGAAAATCCCTTCATGGAATCAAAGGCACTTGATCCCCCAACAGCTCTAGCCGAAGCTCCTGACTCGTAAGCACCTGGAAGAGTCTGGAAGCTCGCTGTTGGGGTTTTCTACTGAGACCGTACGCACCGAGGAAAGATCCTAATTGTTTCTGAAAGGGGTTCCAGATATCAAAACAGGCTCCTTCTGCTGGATTGGAAACAGCTGGCATGGCTTTCGGATGCTGGGGAGTTGGTGTGGAGGTCCGGGAGCCCGTTCTATGTGGATTTTCTGAGGTCACCCTACAGATGTCAGAAAGGAGTGACCCGACTTTCAGAGGCAGCAGAGGGGAGCGTGCAGGGGGTGGGGGGGGGGGGGGGGAAGGGGTTTTAGGGACCCTTCCCCCCACATACCTGAGGGACCAGATGTCCCATCTGTCCCTTGGTGGGGATGGAAACTTTGGGCCTCAGCCTGTGTGGGGAATTGGGAAGAAAGACCCCGGATAGGGAGTAAAGCGGGGCGTTCAACACGAGACCGTGGAAGGGGGGCACTTGTCCCTGTGCGGTAGGAAAGGAGCAGACACCTCAGATGTTCTTCACGCTCCAGCGCTGCCGCCAACACTGACGGGCAAGGGAAGGCTCTGCCTCAGAGTATGGTCTTCCTCGAGTCTTGGGGGGGCCGGAATTTCTTCTGCCCCTCCCCGTCTGCAGCCTTGCTGCTTGCCTTGGCCGAGGTGGTTGGGCGAGCGGACCTGGACCCCGAGCCGGTGTGTGGGACTTCTCTGCAGTTTGCATGCATCGATCTTACGTCTCAGCTGGGTGTCCTGGGAAAGAGCTTCCCTCTTGGTCATGAAAACACACGCGGACCTCGGCACCCCCGGTGTCTGGGGGCTGCGTCGTGCAGGCGTCCTGTGTCTGTCCTCAGGGACGAGCGCGGGCTCATGCCTGTTTGTGTCCGCAGGGTGCGACGCCTGAGGATTTCAGCAACCTCCCGCCGGAGCAGAGAAGGAAGAAGCTGCAGCAGAAAGTCGATGAATTAAATAAAGAAATTCAGAAGGAGATGGATCAGAGGTAGCGTGGAGCAACGCGACTTATTACGAGATTCGGGTTTAGGGTGAAAGATGGGAAATCCCAGATTAGCTTCAAGAAGAGTGAGGATTTCAGCGGTGTGGGGTTTTGTTGTTGTTTGTTTGTTTCTTTCACGGAGGGTCTACCGGATGGCTTCATTGCAGAGCGGGAGAATTCTTTTAACAAATAAGTTTTACTCTGAGTTTGGGGAACAAAATACATTTGGTTATCTGGTTTTTTTCTTCCTCTGTATTTCCATACTTCTTTTTTTTTTTTTCCCCAATTTTTATTTCTTTTTAAGTTTTAAATTTTATTTCCAGGACAGTTAACATCCAGTGCTCTGTGAGTTTCAGGTGGACGCTACGGTGACCCAGCATTTCTGTGCGCGACTCGGGGCTCATCGCGATAAGTGTCCCCTTCTTCCCATTCACCTGTTCTGCCCATCCCCCACCCTCTTTTCTTTTAATTACAAGTATGTACAAATGAGGAAGAGGAGCGTGGCGTGAGTCCCACCCCCCTCCCTTGCCCCACATTCTAGTTTAGGGTCTAAAATAACCTTGTCTTCCTATTTGAGGATAAGTGACAGCCTTCCCAGAGGTTCTCACGTCTCTGTACCTTGTTGTAGAGCCTACTGATAGTGTCTAGAAAACAAATCACGTTATGTCTTATTACACACACCACCAGCCGCCTGCGGGGTGTGATGTTTTCCCATTCTTGAGAAGCTCCTGTGTCAGGATCCCACGGCTGGGGTTCCCCGTTTTCTGAGCCGTTCTGTGAGTTTGACCCCAGGATGTTGTATATGCAAAAAATAAGACGAAAAGAGTTGATAATCTCTTCATTTGCGCTTCCCTCCCCACATTTGTAGCCCGTAGGTCTTTGCTGTCACTTAGGGGCTACTTGCTAGTGATCCTGATGGAAAAACCACTTTCTTTATTGTCTCTCACCTTATAAATTCTCACTGAGTGAATCGGGGAATCATTCATCTATTTGAGATTTTCTAAAAGATAACTTGAGGTTTTGTGGCCTGTAAACAGGCCAGAGAGGGATTCTACATAAATTTCTTTGTGGCAAAGCTGGAGTTAAAATTTGGTAATGCGAAAAAGTAAAATAAAATAAATAAAATAAAATTTGGTCATGCAAAAAGCCAACAAACAAAATCGGTGGTTTTATGGACACTGTTACTGTGCATAACAAATAGCAACACAGATAATTAACTTTGTTCTGTGTTAGAAATACACCTCATGAGGGATGCCTGGGTGGCTCAGTTGGTTGGACGACTGCCTTCGGCTCAGGTCATGATCCTGGAGTCTCGGGATCGAGTCCCGCATCGGGCTCCCAGCTCCACGGGGAGTCTGCTTCTCTCTCTGACCTTCTCCTCGCTCATGCTCTCTCTCACTGTCTCTCTCTCAAGTAAATAAATAAAATCTTTAAAAAAAAAAAAAGGAAATATACCTCATGAGATGAAAGTTTTCTTTATCCTTTTTATTACACGCAGAACCAAATATAAAAAGGGTCCTGCATGTATCAACCCGTTACACCTCAGCCTGTGGAATAACTGAGCAGTTATATTCCGTACTGGAGTGAGAAGTTCTGACTCAGGTATTTGAAATGACATTGTAGAAGGTCATGGACACTGTTGTCCAAGAATTAGGTAGAAAACTTTCTCTGCCACTTGGGTTGTGGCCGTAGAAGCTGGTTAACCTTTTAACGCTCACAGCGGCCTTGCTGGTAAGAAGGCCAGTGCCAGGGGCGCTGGATGGCTCAGTGGGTTAAGCCTCTGCCTTTGGCTCAGGTCATGATCTCAGGTCCTGGGATCGAGCCCCGTTCTAGCTCAGCAGGGAGCCGGCTTCCCCCTCTCTCTCTGCCTGCCTCTCTGCCTACTTGTGATCTCTCTCTCTCTCTCTCTGTCAAGTAAATAAATAAAATCTTACCAAAAAAAAAAAAAAAAAGTCCAGTGCCATTTAACGGTTTACTAGATGACTATTTATTGAGCATTTACTGTGTGCAAGGAAATATCCTAGACCCTGGGAATAAAACGATGAACAAAACACATGAAAACATCTGCTCTCACGCAACTTATGTCTTGTCCAAGAGGAACAAGGCAGGAGTCATCAAAGCACGAAGCATGAGGGTAGATTTAAAATACCCTGGGGTTCAGGGGCACCTGACTGATTCAGAGGAGTGTGTGACTCTTGATCTTGGGGTCGTGGGTTCAAGCCCCATGTGGGGTGTAGAGATTACTTAAATAAATAAAACTTAAAAAAATTTTTTTTAATACCCTGGGTTCAAACCTATTTCTTTTTCTTTTTTTTTTTAAAGATTTTATTTATTTATTTGACAGACAGAGATCACAAGTAGGCAGGGTGGGAAACAGGCTCCCTGCTGAGCAGAGAGCCCGATGCAGTACTCGATCCCAGGACCCTGAGATCATGACCTGAGCCTAAGGCAGAAGCTTTAACTCACTGAGCCACCCAGGCGCCCCTGGACAAGCTTCTTAACCTCTTCTTGATCTTAACCTCTTAACCTTACCTCTGTTTCCTCATCTTGAAAAGGAAGTTAATAGGATTAAATGTATCGGTATATGGAAGGTACTTGGACCAATGCCTGGCACATAGAATCTGTAAAATAAAATGAGTATGTTCAGTGTCAACAGACTACATGTCCCAATTAGATTTTCAGACTAGACAAAGCTACAACAACCCCAAATCCACAGCCTATAAAAGGCACAGCTAACTCATAAGGTATTAAAAAAAAAAAAAAAAACACCCCAACATACAGGTATAGAAAGGTTGAAAATAAGAGAATGGAAAAAGGTACTGGTTGACCAGTGCCAGCCAGAAGATGACTGACTTTCAGGCCAAAAAAACCCCTCAAACTATTCAGCTTAGGAAGGTCAACTTCGTAACATTAAATTGAATTAAAACATTAAATGTTTCAAGGAACAAACAGTTCAGTTTAAAGCTGTAGGACTGTACAATCTTAAAACATAGAAAAGGTTATACTGTTAACCCTTTGACATGAGTATGTACAAGAAATACAAACATGTCGTTGGAAGAGATTTTTTTTTTTTTTTAAGATTTTTTATTTATCTGACAGAGATCACAAGTAGGCAGAGAGGCAGGCAGAGAGAGAGGAGGAAGCAGGCAGAGAGCCAGATGTGGGGCTCGATCCCAGGACCCTGGGATCATGACCCGAGCCGAAGGCAGAGGCTTAACCCACTGAGCCGCTCAGGTGCCCCGTTGGAAGAGATTTTTAATGCAGTTCTCTGAGTGACTGGTAGAACAGATTAACAGATTCAGGATAGAATTTTTTTTTTAAATTTTAAATCTTTTTATTAACATATAATGTATTATTTGCCCTAGGGGTACAGGTCTGTGAATTGCCAGGTTTACACACTTCACAGCACCCACCATAGCACATACCCTCTCTAATATCCATAACCCCACCACCCTCTCCTGACCCACCCTGGCAACCCTCAGTTTGTTTTGTGAGATTAAATCTCTTATGGTTTGTCTCCCTCCTGATCCCATCTTGTTTCATTTTTTCCTTCCCTACCCCCCAAACCTCACATGTTGCCTCTCAAATTCATCATACCAGAGAGATTATATGATAATTTTCTTTCTCTGATTGACTTATTTCAGTCAGCATAATACCCTGTCGTTCCGTCCATGGTGTTACAAACGGCAAGATTTCATTTCTTTTGATGGCTGCATAGTATTCCGTTGTATATATAGACCCCATCTTCTTTATCCATTCATCTGTCGGTGGACATCTAGGTTCTTTCCATAGTTTGGCTATTGTGGACATTGCTGCTATAAACATTTGGGTGCATGTGCCCCCTCGAATCACTACATTTGTATCTTTTGGGTAAATACCCAGTAGTGCAATTGCTGGGTCATAGGGCAGCTCTATTTTCAACTCTTTTGAGGAACCTCCATGCTCTTTTCCAGAGTGGCTGCACCAGCTTGCATTCCCACCAACAGTGTGGGAGGGTTCCCCTTTCTCTGCATCCTTGCCAGCATCTGTCGCTTCCAGGACAGAATACTTAAATAATATAATTGACAAAATTGACCTCAGACATGTCTATCCAATAATTTCATGGTGCACATTCTTTTCAAGCACACATAGAACATTTCTAACAACCTGAGCATATCCTGTTTTCACAAAGCAGATCTCAACAAACATCCAAGGCTGGACACCATTCAAGGTGTGTTCTCCGAAGCCTGCAGTGAAGTTGGGTACCAATAACAAACATTGAGAAACTAAGAAATGTAGCTCTAGATAACTCAGAGACTAAAGAAGAAATCATGAGACACATTGGAAACATAGACCTGTACCCCTGAAACAAATAATACATTATATGTTTAAAAGAAGAAAAAAAGAAAAAGAAATACACTGAAAGCGCGATTAAAAAAAAAAAAAGACATTGGGAAATATCGGAGCAGAGCTGAACCTGAACCCATATTCCACGCACCACTGGGCTGTCACTGAGGCAACACTCACAAAGGGAACTTTATAGCTTTCCATATGTATTAAAAACAAAAAACACTAAGCATCAGTGAGCTGAGTGTCTATCACAGGAAGTTAGAAAAAGCACAGCAGATTGAACCCAAGAAAACAGAAGCAAGAAAAGAGTGTAAATTAATGACACAGAAAAACATACACACTCAACAAAAAGGATCAGCAAATCCAAAAGTTGGTTCCTTGAAAAGACGAATAAAGTTAAACATCTATGGAGACCTATGAGGAGAGACAGGAGTTGGAGAATCAGAGGTAATGAATCTCGACAAGTCTTTGGAAACGTTTTGCTGAGAGATGGGGCAGTAGCTGGAGGTGTAGCCATAAGGTCAAGAAAGGAATTTGGTGGGGCGCCTGGGGGGGCTCAGTGGGTTAAAACCTCTGCCTTCTGCTCAGGTCATGATCTCAGGGTCCTGGGATGGAGCCCCGCATCGGGCTCTCTGCTCAGCGGGGAGCCTGCTTCCTCCTCTCTCTCTCTGCCTGCCTCTCTGCCTACTTGTGTGATCTTGTCAAATAAATAAATAAAAATTTTTTTAAAAAAAGGAAGGAAGGAATTTGGTAAAGGCGGACATTACAGTTTGTTTGTTGTAAGAGCATTTATTCATCTCAGATACTTACTGAGCATCTGCTGTGTGCCCCGTAGTGCCCCACCCCGGGGAGATACCAAGTTAACAAAAGAGCTTGAGCCCATAGAGCTTCCTTCCAGAGCTTCCATTGAAGTAGGAAGAGACCGAGGATGAACAGTAATAAGCGTAATAACAAACGTATGGAGTTGGAAAGTGACTCACGTGGTGGGAAAGAAGGAAGGGGAGCGGAGTCAGGGGGCAGGGAGTGCAGGGGAGATGTGCAGAGGGGAAGCGGAGGGGGCGGGGGATACCCACAAAGGAGCAGCGGGCTGGGCTGGGGGAGGCTCAGATGCAAGGGGGGGCGGGCCCAGGCCCGATGGGGACTTTGGGAAATTTTCCTCCTGTTATTTCTATAGTTTCAGTTAAACTATTTCCCATGACTCTAACTGGGTTTGCTTCATTGGTCCTATGTTGTATAACAGGTGCCTTTTACTGAAGCTCATTAAAGTTGGCCCCTTACCACCTGCAGAGTCATTTGCCCTAAACTTTGAACATCTCCGAACCCTACCGAACCCTATGGAGCCAGAATTCAAAATTAATAGAGCCTTTTGGTCCCAGAGATAGCCCCAGGCATGGTGGCCACACGCCTGGAGGGATTATCCGTTCAGGCCGCTGCGGGCCGCTGCCCTCCGGGTTCAGGAAGGGCGTGGGGCCTGGCGATGGGTTGCCTTGAGGCTCGGTTGCCCGCTGTCATGGACACCAACTGTGGGTTTGGCTTCTTAATAGTTAAAAGAGTGTGTCATAAAATTTCCCAAGCAGTTAACTGTGCTCCTGCACGAGGGGAACGCCTGGGAGCCCGTGGGACCCAGAGTGCCACTGGAGCTCTGTTTCCGTCGTTGGGGGCGAAGGCAGGGCCGTGACTGATTTGTTTCTCAATCTCAGAGGGCAGTGGGAGGTACCAGATACCATTCAGAAAAGGCAACCGAAGTTTTAATACCCGTCTCTGGATTATACAGACCTCGGGAGCAGAATTCTCACGGAGTTTTAGGATGAAAGCAGCTCCGAGGACTCCCCTCCGACCTGCACCGTGATGCCATCATCCCGTGTGCCGGCGCGTGCGGCGTGCGGCGTGGTAGGAGAAGACACTTGGCGGATGACCTTGACCTTTACTGTGTCCTGCTCCCTCTTTCTTTCCAGAGATGCCATCACAAAAATGAAAGATGTTTACCTAAAGAATCCTCAGATGGGAGACCCTGCCAGTCTGGATCACAAATTAACCGAAGTGAGCCAAAATATAGAAAAACTGCGACTAGAAGCCCAGAAATTTGAGGTATGGAAACGCTGTGCGTGAAAAGCCCTGTTGGAAGAAAAAGAAACCGCGGAAAGGCTGGGTGTCGTGCTGGGTTCATGCCGTAGCACACCAGCGATTCGCGAAGACATGGCTGGAGGGTGTCGGGAGGGGGGAGGTTGGCGAGTCATGATAAAAGGAAGAGTGGTCACACCCCCTGCTGTTCTGCCCCTCGGCACGCCTTCGGCCCAGGACTCCCCTAAACCCAGCACTGATCAATGTATTTGTACGCCTTGTCCTTTGTGCTTGGCTTGGTCGGTCCTGTTCCAACCCCTGCCGATGAAGGGGACAGCTGTGTGTGGGCTGTCGTGAATCCAGAAGTTAAAAAAAATCAAGTCAGATACATTACGGTTCTTCCAAAGAACCCATTATCAAAAGGTTATAGAGGTGACAACCGCTGAGAGACACCAGTTAGAAATGAGTAGGAAAGATAAATACTACAGTTTTTTTTAAATTTAAATTTAAATCTTTAAATTTATTTGAGAGACAGAGATCACAAGCAGACAGAGGCAGGCAGAGTGAGAGAGAGAGGAGGAAGCAGGCTCCGCAGAGAGCCTGACGCCTGTCTTGATCCCAGGACCCTGGGATCATGACCCGAGCGGAAGGCAGAGGCTTTAATCCACTGAGCCACCCAGGCGCCCAAATACTATAGTTTTTAAGGAGGGAGAGAGAGCACTCAAGAGCGATGGGCAGAAAGCTGCTTTTACCCACAAATTTTGAGGCTACAGAACATTGAAAAATAGAGCAGTGACTGATTGTGCCAGTCGGAATCGGTTGCTTCTAGCAACGAAGGGTCAGATACGGCTTTTTAAGACTCTTCCCGGCATCCGCCAATTAGTTAGAGGGTTTAGAACCTCGAAATGTCCTTTCCTGGTCATTTTTCTCCTCTGGCCTTTTCTTTCGACACAATTTTAAATGTTGCCCAAGATAAGTTTATCTTTTATCTTAATTTGATTTCTTGGAAACGCATTTCTTTACCCTTAAAAAGAGAGACTCACTCCTCAAAACAAAAGGTGCACATAGCTTTCACACTGAGTCTCTGCTCCAGTGGGACAGGAGCCCCTTCTCCAGCGGGAGCTCACGGTCACAGAATTTTGGAGCCAGAAGGAACCAGAAGCGACTTACCTGATCTCACACAGCTGTTTTTAAAAGCCCAAGAGTAGTGGGGCACCTGCGTGGCTCAGTCATTAAGCTCCCAATGCTTGATCTCAGCTCAGGTCTTGATCTCACGGTTGGGAATTCAGGCTCTGCACTGAGCTCCACACTGAGCATGGAGCGTACCAAAAAAAAAAAAAAAAAGCCCAAGATTGTAACACAGTCCAGGGCTCTTTCTGCCACACTGTGACAGTGGCCTACGCCCGCTTGCTTCTACTTCTCCAGCGTGAGATGCACTGGGAGCCGCTGCGTGTGGGCACTTGGTATAGCTGCATGCAGAGACACAGGGGACCCCCCCCAAGCGTGTGGCCCTTCTTGATCAGCCTCAGGGACCATCGAGCCCCCTGAATCTGGGGACTCTTGGGTCGGACCCTCAGCTGAGCTGTCTCTGGTGGCTTCTGCTTGCAGGCCTGGCTGGCGGAGGTGGAGGGCAGGCTGCCGGCCCGCAGCGAGCAGGCCCGCCGGCAGAGTGGAATGTTCGACGCCCAGAACCCGGCCACGGTCAACAGCTGCGCCCAGGACCGCGAGAGGTACAGTATCTGTGCCGCGCCTGCCGTCCAGCGGGGGCAGATTTGCTTTGTGTCCATGTTGCAGTTCTGGAGTCTAGAAACGAGCAAAGGCACTTGCTCCGTATACCAAGGAGCCCAAGATGCCAGACCTGCCCTTTCCCCGTGGCGTGGGTCCCTCGGCCCGCATGGGGTGGCAATGGAGCATGCAGGGTGACCCGAGATGGCCTTGGTGGCAGCGGTCGGGGGGGCAGGGGGCGAGCACTTCGCTGGGCAGTCGCTATAGTTGCTGCGTGGTTTCCTCTCTTGAGCAGCCCGGATGGCAGTTACACAGAGGAGCAGAGTCAGGAGGGTGAGGGGAAGGTGCTGGCCACGGACTTCGACGACGAGTTTGACGAGGAAGAGCCCCTGCCTGCCATCGGGACCTGCAAAGCCCTCTACACATTCGAAGGTGACCCACGTCCGCCTGGTTCCCCTGTTGTGCACACTGTCCCGTCTGCTGTGACTAGACCTTCTTCTGAAGCCTTCCGGATCTTTCTCGGTTGTTTTACCCTGTGTTCCGCTCACCGTCATCATCATCAGTATTTGGTTCAAGGCTGCATGTTTTGCCCGTTGGTCCACCCGATGGAACAGCGTTCATGCAGCTTACTTGCAGCAGATAGTGTGGAATACTGATGATTTTTTTAAAAAGATTTTATTTAGGGCGCCTGGTTGGCTCAGTGGGTTAAGCCGCTGCCTTCGGCTCAGGTCATGATCTCAGGGTCCTGGGATGGAGCCCCACATCGGGCTCTCTGCTCAGCGGGGAGCCTGCTTCCTCCTCTCTCTCTGTCTGCCTCTCTGCCTACTTGTGATCTCTCTCTCTGTCA